>NC_085869.1:52255549-52474783 GCF_034702125.1 Engraulis encrasicolus
ACAATACAATACAATACAATACAATACAATACAATATAATATAATATAATAACGTCATTGCATTTATTACTTATTGTATAGCCTACTGGTGACTAGTCATACTTCATTTATTGGTGACGAATGTTATAAACAAAATATAGGCCTACAGTATGTCATATTCATTGTGATATTGGCAGAACTGAAAGTCATGTTTTAGTACCGACATAATCATATGATCTTATGATAAAAAAACAGCATACTATACAAGCGGACATTGGCCAGTGTGTGCAGACTCAGGTATTCCTGCGCAGCAAAAAAAAGTCAAAATCCAACCAAACACTTTAAAGCCGGAGGCAGCATGCATGCTGACACATGCTCATAGTACTGTAATAACAGCTACTTTACCTCACTGGAATTCCATTCACAAATTGTGTGAATCACCTCGTCCAGCTCTGCCAGCAGCAACTCAAATTGACCAGAACATCTCAACAGGGCTCAGTTTCTCTGGCTCACTGGTGGATGTAATTACCACAAGTCATGCAGCATGATGATACGTTTATGTACTGTACCTTTCTGTGTGGGTGTGTGTGTGTGTGTGTGTGTGTGTGTGTGTGTGCACGCGCGCACGCGTGCCTCCGTGCGTGCGTGCGTGTGTGTGTGTGTGTTTGTGCATGTGCGTGCGTGCATATGATATGTGTGTAAATAACATTCAGAGGTTGATCCATGTTGTCATGACTTAAAACACCACTGTTCCTAATCCATATATTATAGACAAATAACGAAAACTGCACAACAATGCACGCATGCTGAAGGCAAAACAGCGGAGCCGGTGTTTTTCTACAATTGACAATTGTTCTCTCAACAGGACGTGCTATATACTGACAGGTGATCATCTTTAATTGTTGGTCTGGTGTGTTTCTGTGATTTTTTCAACCCTGTGGGTATCGTGCACCTGGAGAAGCGCGATACCTGGCTGTCACCATCTCACTGACTGGGGTGAGCGAGTTTGTATTAGGTAGCAAGATGAGATGGAGGGAACATAGGGGTTGGAGAGGAGAGGAAGGAGAAGGAGCAGGGTGTAGAAGAGGAAGAGGAGAGGCAGAAGGAGGAAGAGGAGGAGAAGATGAGACGAGGGAGGAGAAATAGAAAGAGGATGAGGTGATGAAGAGAAAAGAGACAGCAGCACTGAATTAACCCTCCTGTTATCCTCAGATTTAGGTTACATCCGTGATCCTTGGGGTCATTTTGACCCCAGCCATTTAAATGTCTACAAAATTAGTAGAAACAAAAACCTTTGCACCGGTTTATGCCTCAGATATTTACTCTTGCTCTGTTGGGGACATGAAAAAGATAATAGATAAGTCCTAGCACCACCCCACACACCCAAAAAACTAATCCATGACTAGTCGAAAATATGCAACAAATGCCCAAAATTTGACTTGAATTAGTTTTGGCACTCGTCCACATCATACATATTGTTAGTTATCAGAGCCCTAAATCAAGCAAAATGTTCTGTTCTAAGTAACTTATGTTCATGTATTTTAAATAATCTAGACAGATTGGAACATTTATTAACAAAATATGGATGTTCCATTTATGTTTAATACACTTAAAATAGTTTGGGGTGAGCAGCGCACTGATGTACCATACCATGAATGGGTGATGTGCCTGTGGGGTCCAAACCTAAAATCCGACCTGATTCAATTCCCTTCATACCGCAACATGATTTGCATTTTCTAAAATACTAATATAAAATAGAGAGAAGGAACAGCAGGTAAATGAGGAGTTAATTGCTGGTGTTTGGATGGCGTGATGTGTGCTTGGGAGAGAGCCCTCTGTTTGTTGCTCTTCGCCTGGGGAACAGCTTCATCACTCAGCGAGAAGACGCATCAAGAGGAGCCGCCCGCCCGCTCAGCACTCAAGGCGTCCCTCACGCCACTCACTCATCAAGGCAGGCAGTCTGCAGACACACAGACAACAGACAGTCAGGGAGATGTACAGTACAGGAGGACGGCTAAGATGAAAGGGAAGTTCTGCTGCAGCCACCTGTCTGATTCGAAAGAAAAACACTTTGGGCACGTAGCTGTTTTGCACCCCACCCCACCTCCCGTCTGTCTGTCTGTCTGTCTGTCTGTCTGTCTGCCTCGCTCTCTCTCTCGCTCTCTCTCTCGCTCTCTCGCTCTCTCTCTCTCTCTCTCTCTCTCTCTCTCTCTCTCTCTCTCTGGGGTGTATTCTGTGTTCTCACGCATATTTTGTTTTTCCTTGCTGCGCTTTTCGGTCACTTTGTTTGAACACTGTTTTCACTCTACTCTGTCATGGGTGTTAAAAAGGTGTCAAAAAATGTTGACATAATGGGAAACAACTATTCAATGTAAAATGCACTGCAATCTCTATCGGAAGAAGTCCAACCTAATACCGTAAAAAGAAATTGGCAGCTAGATTTCAGACATTGGCACCAGACACCAGCCTGAGGTGATAAACTGTGAAATTGGCTGCACGAAACCGGAAACAAAACAGTCAGTTACTGTCGAGTGGTTGGATTGGTTCCTTTTACTATATCTATGTCAGGGACGGGCAACTGGAGGCCCGGGGGCCACATACGGCCCGCTCCCTCACTCAGTGAGGCCCGTAGATAAAACATAATTTAAAAAAAAATTATAAAAATGCCAAGGTCAAAAAAAAAATGATTTATCATAATAGTGTTGGATGATAGAGAACCCCTCTGCATGTCAGTGAGCAACCAACTGCACCTCAAACTCTAAGAGTTGCGGTCACATCCGTGGTCATATGGCCCTACGATGGAACCAATGAAAAAATGTGGCCCTTCTCATCATCAAAGTTGCCCATCCCTGATCTATGTGTATACGTCTGTTCATATACTGTATTTGGATAAGGGTAATTGCCACTCCTGCTGTGTGTACCTCACAGCATGGAGGCCTGCTGTGTGGGGAACAGGAGAAGAGGAGGAGGAGGAGGACGGAGAGAGAGAGAGCGAGAGAGAGAGAGAGAGAGAGAGAGAGAGAGAGAGAGAGAGAGAGAGAGAGAGAGAGAGAGCGAGAGAGAGAGATCAGAGGGCCTGTCTGGTTTACATGACCCCAGAGGTCTTTGAGCTCAGCGTTTTCTTAGCACAGTAGGGGAGAACACCAGAGCCAGAGTAGCAGTAGAGAACCAGAGGGTTGTGGGGTGGGGTTGTGCTGTCTATCCCGTGTCCACTGTCTAGTCCGGAGCCCAGCCTCAGACATACAGTCCCCTACTGCCCCAGACTTGAAAGGGTCCTCCATGGGACCCCCCTCACTGCCGAGATTTGAGCAAAGTGTTTTCATAGCCCAGCAGGGGAGAGAACCAGAAGACCATAGGACCAAAGGGTCTCCAGTCTACTTGCCTGTCCAGTCCCACACTCATCCTGATACCCATAGACATGTAACAGTGGTTAACCTAAACTAAGTTACGGCCATGAACTACTTTTTGATTACCTCACAAGGCGTGACACTGGAGTTGGTACTCCCCTCCCCACAGCTATTTGAGCTCTATGTTTTGAGCACTAGAGGACCAGCTAGTACAAGCCTGGGAATTCCTGCTGCCTTGCACGCTTGTTCCATCCACTGACATACTATATACTGCACTATATACACTCTATTTAGTGGCAATGTATTCAACAAATGGAACCTTGTAGTTTGTTTTTACGAAGCTGACATGGTGCCACCAAATGCGAAACCACGGCCAGTCCCATGCCCAGCCTGAAACACAGTCACCTCACATGTTCATGTAGGGGTTCTTCACGGGGATGCATGGATCCCCTCATCATTCGTAAGTCTTTGAGCTCTGTATTTTCATATCACAGCAGGCCCCCAATGACCAGGGTGGGAGGACCCGTGTCCAAACACCGATCTGAAAATCAAGTCATCTACTACCGCTGAGATGAAGGGTCTCTGTATGAAGGTCAGCGACCCACCTCCACAGAAGTCTTTGAGCTCCTGTTTTCACAGCAAGTGTGGAGAACACCAGAGAACCAAAAGATCAGAAGCGCCAGGAGCCTATCCCGTGTCCAGCCCGGCACCCCAGCCTGAAACTGTCACCTACAGTTGAAGGAGCTTTTCACTACATTAAGGTCAGTGACCACCCTCACTCTATGTCTATGAGCTCTGTGTTTTCCTATCACAGCAAGGGGGGGGGATAACCAGGGAGCCAGAAGAGCAGAAGTCCGGTCTCTAGTCTCCATCCCATGTCCACTCGAGCACCTGAAACAGTCACCAACAGCTTTTTTTATAGTTTCTCTTTTCACTAAGGTGACCACTCTCGCCATGAGTCTTAGAGCTCTGTGTTTTCATATCACAGCAGGGCCAAACACCAGAGAACCAAAAGACCAGAGGGCCAGTCTCTAGTCTCTATCTCGTGTCCAGTCCAGCACCCCATCTGAGGAAGACCGAGAGGTCGAAACGTCATTGCCAATGGATGAATAAATAAAAAGATGAAAAAATAACTTCAAGAAGAAAAATCCAAAGAAGTGTGCGAACCTTTTTTAAAAAAAAAAAAAAAAACAGTCCAGCACCCCAGCCTCAAACACAGTCACCTACTTCCCCAGACATGAAGGGGCTGGCTGGCTTTACATGGGGCCTGAGACTGCAGAGGTCAGTGACCCCTCTCACCACCAAGTCCGATTCAACTCCTCTGATCTGGGCTTGGAAACGAGCGTAACACACGCACAGCAAGTAAATATGTTGACATTTATGTGGTGACACCTGATGCTTTCTCTCTCCCTTTCTCTCTCTGTCACACGTGCTCACATACACACGCTCTCTCTCTCTCTCTCTCCCTCCCCTGTACACACACACACACACACACACACACACACACACACACACACACACACACACACACACACACACACACACACACACACACACACACACACACACTCCCTCCCTCCCTGTCGCTGGTGGTCCGCACATGAAAGTCTTTTCCGGGGGGGAGGCTTAATGGCATCCTGGGCTCTGCTCTCCCTTGTGTCTGGGTCAGATCACAGGGGAAATTAGCCACAGGATGCCCATGGCGTGCAGCACCTCACCAAACCCCCAGCATCTCCTTTAAATGGTGGCATGGAGATGAAAGCAACATGTTGCATCTATCAGCAAGTCAGTCAGATCAAAGAGCCCAAGTCAATAGAAAAGGAAGGAACACATGATCAAATTGTATTACCGTCTCCAATGAGGAATTGGTTGTACTATTCAATAACAGTTGGCCTGCTTAATGTTTTTATTAATCTAATTTGCTAATTGCCTGAACTTCAGAAAGGCAGAACCTGGTCCGAGCTCTTTAGATAGGACTATGGTACATGCGGCCCACTAAGCCATTTCATGTGGCCCGCAGAGCCTTTACAAGAAAAAAAATCCAAATTCTTACAGTCACTCAAAATTCTTAAAATGGCTACCTAAAACAGGGGTTTGGTGACCTTAATATTAACCAAGTACATAGGCGACATCTAAATATGTATATTTCATTATAGTGTGGAATGGCAAAGCTGACAAGTTATGTCAGCGTGTACTATTTCTTATTATTGACACGGCAAGGTGCCTGAGACATCTGGCCCCTCTGTCAATATTCCACAGCCAATGTGGCCTTGGGCCAAAATAAATGCCCACCCATTGTACATGGATTGCACTGCACATTCACTCAGTGTACTTTGTAATATACCTTTATAACCAACTGAACTAAAAACAAGAGAAAGAGAGCTAGAGCTGTCGTTGGGTCTCTCTGCAACTCAAACAAGGTACCATCTCAGTCATGATTTATTCATCTCCTCTGTTCATCACAGTGGGACGCGGCCCTGCGCTTTGAGGTTGGGATTAGTTGCATTTGGAGGGTCGCAGAATCAAATGGTTTAACAAAGTGTTTCTCTCTGTCTCTAAGAATCTCCCTGCTAGTCTCCCCCTCTAGTACAACATGTCTCAGCTGTCTCTCTCTCTCTTTTAGTCTCTGTTTCTACCTCTCAATCTCTCTCTCTCTCCCTCTCTCTCTTACTCTCTGTTTCTACCTCTCAATCTCTCTCTCTCTTTTAGTCTCTGTTTCTCTCTCTCTCTCTCTCTCTCTCTCTCTCTCTCTCTCTCTCTCTCTCCCTCCCCTGTGCTTGGTGCCAATTAGTGCTCTGAACTCCGGCCCTGGCTGTGGAATGTTAATCCTGGTTGCCCGTCGCCAAGCCAGTGTGTCGGGACAATGTGGACAGTGATGCCCAGGTTGGATTACGGAGATCCGACCACTTGCAGTAGAGAATAGCATCTGAATGGCTGAATTAAATAAGACACAACAAGCATTTTTTAGGGAGCACTTGAGTTTTGAGACACAGGCATACTAGGACAGAAAGTACGGGGGGGGGGGGGGGGGGCACCCCTCCTACAGAAAATAAGGGTTGTATAACTGGTGGTATGCGGAGGATAACATCACAGCACAGGCCTCTCAGATGCCTTCTGGACAAATGGGCACACTGTGATGACATTTAAGACCTCTCACTTCCCCTTTCCCACTTTTTAGTTTTTAAAATCAGTCAGAGACCTCAGTCACACAGACAATCTCAAATGACATCCGGCGCCACTTTTATCAGGCATCATAAAAATGATGCCCGTTCTGTAAAAACTTTTATATGACTATCATGTGTCCTGTGTGGTAGTAGTTATAGATATATTTGCATGACCATCAGCAAATCAATTGATTAATTGAATTATATATCTATGAATGGTTCTATTGCATTTACCAACCATAGATGTCATTGAAGTTCCTTTGATATCCCCAGCACGCTTTAATCAGTCCTTTGTTGTGCATTTTGCCATGCCAGCCTATTGCATGGTTGTTAGCCATACTGCCGGTGATGCTATCACATAACAATGCATTGACTTTCACATCCAAGTCAGTCTGGCCGATTTAAACTGCCAATGTAACTGTTCCCTCTTGTAGAACAGCAAGGCCTCTGAGGACACACTGACGTCTGTATTAAGAGCTCTGAGTGGATAGTATATCGTTGCACAGACGTGAAGTGTGCAGATTTGTTACTTAATGTCTGCGCAATGATATCTTTACTGATACTGCCATGAGCTATGCGATGGGAAAGTACCAGATGGGATATTGTAGAGGAGAGTGTTGGGGCTGGGGGGATTACAGTGCGGGTGCAGGGATTAAAGCAAAAAAAAGTCATCTGACTGAACTTTTTTACCGGTTAGGCACCCGATCGAGTATCACTCCGTAACCCAACGAAAACCAATGTAGCCAGGCTCTGCCCTCATAACGAAACATACACTGCTTTTATGAAAGGAATGGTGCCAGAGCCAGCACTAGGCATAGGCAGACAGGGCAGTCGCCTAGAGCAGAATAGGCCTATGTCTTGAGGGCGCCAGTAATACCAAAAAGTGCCACAAAATCAGAACTTCAAACAACATAAAACTTACACTTCACATTAACAATGAATATTCATCATACACTCAGTAGGCCTATATACACCCTCAGTATGAATGTACCTGTAGGTACTAGATCAGATGTGCTCAATGAGATGTAGGCCTACAATGCTATGTTTAGATGCCAATTTCTAAATACAAAAAAGGAAAGAGGGAAAGGGGGCTGGCCTAGGCCACCAGATTGACTAGAACTGGCCGAGAATGGAGGGATAATGGATACTATATCAGACTGCAAACACTGAACTGTAATTTGGGGCATGTTTTGGTTATATCCTCTTATTTCTAGCCATTGTTTATGAATTGTTCACAACATTATGCAGAATGGATTCACAATAAGTGTTGCTTCAAAATGGTCTAGCTGATATCACAGAATTATTGACTTGGAATTGCAATGCGCTGATACAGTGATCCCATTATGTTTTTTTTTTTTTGTAGTAGTAGTAGTAGGCTATATTTTGTCTTTCACATCAGAATGGGCAAACACTGTTCTGGTGAAAACACTGTTCTGGTGAAAGCACTGGTGCGCATTGCTTGCAGTTGTATTTCTGACATTTAAAAAATAATGCACTGGTCATAGCAATCAGAGGTAGAAAACTAGTTGTTGGTTATTTGTATGTTTTTCACTATTCATCCTGTTACAAACTAGGCCTACTTGTTGACGTCTTGTAACGCCGCATTATGTAATAACGGTGCAATATGTAATAATGTAACAAATTATTACATAATGTGGTGACAATCGCCGCATTGTGTAATAATTTACGCATTTCGTAATACATTTCTTGAACGCATTTCGTAATAACTTTTTTCTCATCTTGTAATAAATTATTACAAAATGCGAAATTTATTACGGAATGCGGCCGCAACTTTTTTTTTTGATGGAAATGTAATAACATGGTGCATTATGTAATAATCTATATGGATATGTTTTTTCTGCACTTGGATTCAGTAGGCGCAGCACACATACATAGTCTCAGTGACATGGTATAGTCACTGCCCTCTCTCTCTCTCATTCTTCTCAGTTCTCAAACTGCTCGAGAGTCGGGAAGGATGCGGTTAAAACCGTTAAGAAATTCACAACTTGTTGCGTGCAACGAGTCCACCGAATGTCTCGCACTTTCTGCTACATTACACCAATTTACAGCGACATTAAATAGGCCAGGTCTAAACACTTCACGAGGAGGTGAAAACTTGTCTTGCACTTGCGTGGGTCTGTGGCGAGAGAGAGAGAGAGAGAGTGAGAGAGAGAGAGAGAGAGAGAGAGAGAGAGAGAGAGAGAGAGAGAGAGAGAGAGAGAGTGTGTGTGTGCTATGTGTGTTTGTTTGTGTGTGTGTGTGTGTGTACGCACGGAGACAAACCTGGCCCATATTGATCTTAAGCCCCATCTTGGCTCTTTGGAAATATTCTTAACATTACAAAGGCTATTTTAATATTTTCCCCCAAACAACATGAATCAAATCCCAGGAAAAGACCAACCCGACTCGTGGGGAGCTGTCCATGCTGGTGGTGCTTAATTTTTCCCGATATTTGCCCGTGGAGTAGTGAGTCTTTTCATGTCTGCTACATGCGCGCCAGGTCTGACCATGGTGCTTTTTGCCCGTGGAGTGAGGAGACTGTCTTCTTGCAAAGCAAGAAGTCATAGCACCCGAGAAAAATGCCACTCTTTGTCATATTTTCAATTTCAGTCCACTGTTCAGTAGGTCTATTAGGCTGCAATCAAATTCAATAGCCTATGCTCATCCACATGCACGCGAAAAACAATAACCCAAGCGGCGGGACTAATTCGATTATATTCCTTCCAAAAATGTCTGAACGTCACAAAAATCAGTTATTTGCATTGTCCGTAATTATACCAAACAAAAAGGTATCAATAAAAGAAATCAAGTCTTCAGTTTCGATAATCCACGTTACAATCCTCAACAACAGCAAGCCATTCCTTCTCTGCTATGAAGCAGGCAACGGAACAAGTGCAGACAGTAGGCTATATGACCACGTTGATGCTGCACGGCTTGAAAGGATTCTGTCTAAATTAAATATCTTGAATAGCCTATATAGACCTAGGCCTAACTAGATTTGTTGCAATACAGATTCATTTTCTATAGCCAGAAGTGTTCCGTTGGACTGACGAAACCGAACACGATCAAGTTTGCAACTTCTTTCCCTCATGCGCTGTCCGTCAGCACCACCTGTCATCAGACGTCCGATTAGCTTTCATTACGTGCTGAGGGAAAAACTCTCGCCATTAGGCCCATGTGCTGTTGCACTGTTGTGAGGGATATCACCAAATAATTTAGATAAAAGTCAGAACATTATTTTGGCAATCTGTTCAGTCTGTTCATTTAAGTTTTTGGGTGCTCTTGGATATCGGGGATCAGTTCATGTAGAGAGAAGAGTTCATCCAGGCACTCCAAAATAAGGTGTCCAAACGGGAAGTTACATTAAAAAGCCTTTAATGGTACTGGGCTGGGGTTACATTAAAAAGCCGACATGTTTCGACCTCACCAGGTCTTCATCAGGGCTACGATATATAAAGACGCGGAGGGACAGCTGCACACCACCTTATTCAGAAAGGCGACCTCTCGGAACACCATTCTGAGAGCGGATTCATTCCATCCCCCGCATCTCATTAGAAATATTCCACACGGCCAATTCCAGAGATTAGGCGTATCTGTGATTTCGAAAATGATTTTCACGAGCAGGCCGAGCTGATGGAGAAAAGATTCAGTGATAGAGCCTATCACCCTAAAGCCATCCAAAACGCATACAGTGAAGCGCGCTCCCTTCAACGCAACACGTTTATTGAACCAAAAGAGAAACATCATCGCCACCAGCAGTCTCGTCCTTTTTTTGTTACGACATATAGTACACAAGCGACGCGGATCAGGCAAATTATTAAGAACAATTGGTCCATTATTGAAAGTGATGCGCAACTACGTGAGGTGTTCCCAGAACCACCCATGGTGTCTTTAAAGAGTGCACCCAGCCTAGGAGATAAATTAATGCGCTCTCACCTACAGGTGAAAAAGAGAGAAACCTGGCTGCGTAAACCTATTGGCACCTATAGATGTATGAACTGCCCTCACTGCCCAAATGTTACACAAGCCAAATCTTTTGTGGATACTAAAACCACGAATGAATATGGACAGAGAGATTTCATTAATTGCAATTCTACATTTGTCATATACCGCCTAACTTGTCCTCGCGCTGAAGGGTTCTTTTATATCGGGCGCACAAAAAGGCGCATGCGAGATAGGCTAGCAGAACATAAATATGGTATCAGAGTGGGCAATTTTGACTATCCCATGGCGAAACATATGAATATACCATGGTAAAAATGATTCTCTGCTGCGCATACAGGGCGTCGAGCATATCAAACCTCTTCCGAGGGGTGGGGACAGGCTAAAAAGACTTAGGCCTAATCAGAGGCAGACTTTTTGGATACACCAACTGGATGCCATGCGCTATACTGGTCTAAATGAGGATATTGATTTTACTTGTTTTTTGTGATTTTTATTTGTACTTCTGGTCATTTTTTCTGTGGCATCACTTATTACCCCAGGCTATTTTTAATCTTTGTTTTCTATGGTGTGCGCAAATGTGTGTAGTGCGTAATGGGTCACATGTGGTGATGTCACTATTTAAGGGAGGCCTTTCTTTTCAATGATGAAGACCTGGTGAGGTCGAAACATGTCGGCTTTTTAATGTAACCCCAGCCCAGTACCATTAAAGGCTTTTTAATGTAACTTATCGTTTGGGCACCTTATTTTGGAGTGCCTGGATGAACTCTTCTCTCTACATGAACTGATCCCCGATATCCAGAACAGGAACAGACTGAAGACTGCTTGAGCTTCCAGCCACCTGTGTGCCTTTCATTGCCAAAATAATGTTCTGACTTTTATCTAAATTATTTGGTGATATCCCTCACAACAACAGTGCAACAGCACATAGGCCTAATGGCAAGAGTTTTTCCCTCAGCACGTAATGAAAGCTAATCGGACGTCTGATGACAGGTGGTGCTGACGGACAGCGCACGAGGGAAAGAAGTTGCAAACTTGATCGTGTTCGGTTTCGTCAGTCCAGCGGAACACTTCTGGCTCTAGAAAATGAATCTGTATTGCAACAAATCTAGTTAGGCCTGGGTCTATATAGGCTATCCAAGATATTTAATTTAGATATTTAATTTAGTTTTCACCACCTCGTGAAGTGTTTAGACCTGGCCTATTTAATGTCGCTGTAAATTGGTGTAATGTAGCAGAAAGTGCGAGACATTCGTTGGACTCGTTGCACGCAACAAGTTGTGAAATTATTTCTTAACGGTTTTAACCGCATCATTCGCGACTCTCGAGCAGTTTGAGAACTGAGAAGAATGAGAGAGAGAGAGGGCAGTGACTATACCATGTCACTGAGACTATGTGTGTGTGCTGCGCCTACTGAATCCAAGTGCAGAAAAAACATATCCATATAGATTATTACATAATGCACCATGTTATTACATTTCCATCAAAAAAAAAAAAGTTGCGGCCGCATTCCGTAATAAATTTCGCATTTTGTAATAATTTATTACAAGATGAGAAAAAAGTTATTACGAAATGCGTTCAAGAAATGTATTACGAAATGCGTAAATTATTACACAATGCGGCGATTGTCACCACATTATGTAATAATTTGTTACATTATTACATATTGCACCGTTATTACATAATGCGGCGTTACACGTCTACACAGCGGGAGCGGTAGTCTACCTCTTGTGTTCTACCGTTTTGAAAACCTATGGCTACCGGTACCGGTACTTTTTTGCTTCTCGATGTGAGTTGCCAGGCACACGCTTACCTCACGCTGACTTAAAAAACGTCCCCGATTCCTACACGCACTCGTGTTCTCTCCTACAAGCTGACACGACGCAAGCAGACACTATTCCAGTTAGCAAAAATAGCATCACACAATAGCCTACAACAAGCCTTGAAAGTGAAACAAACACCGAAACGGCATTTATTGACCATGAGTCCACCCATCAGAACACTGCTTCCCAGAACAAGACGTGGATTAAAATATTGGCTCTGCCAGGGATAGCCTCCGTGACCCCTGTAAAATACAACCCATTTTTAACTTATTTCTTATATATCGGCAACAACAAAGTTAATATGTTATGATTACAGATGAGACTGTAAATTATCCGTTGTCAGAAAGACAACTAGAGCTAGTTCTAAACGTAGCCAGTCAAATGCGCTAAACTTTGAGGACGAAACGCATGATATTACGCATGGTATTTCCTAGCTAGCGGCCAATGATAGCCGTCCCATTGGGGCTATGAATAATGTTAGTAAAAGTCACAATGCTTAAAAGTAAAACCCTTCATGAAAAGAACATCATGTGCAGTCGAAGTAAACTATTCTTTTTTTTCTCTAACTATCTGCCACGGCAGGTGCAATGATAATGGAAACGTACGTGTCCTACCTTCCAGCTATGCATTCCATGCATATGCATTAGCCCATATTGGAATATCAGTCCAACTCATTTAATGATTGTCATTGCACTTTAAAGACATAGTATTACACCTATTTTCTTTTCTGCCATCAGCAACAATGTTGGCTATTTGTTTTTTAATCTCTCGCGCTGCACCGCAACCGAATTGTTGACCGCTCGTTTACTTTTTTTTGGAACACGGAAGAACAGCTGATGGCTCAAAACTACTGAGTGAATCTGTTGTATGGCACCACCGGTGGTGGCGTGTATAACTAAATCCGTACACCAATTACACCTCTCGTCCACTTCTCATGACCAGGAGTGCTCTCGATTTGAGTTCAGTTGGAAAGTAAAAATTGTAAATTAATTGACATGAATTATAAGGACGGAAATCCGTCCAAACGAAAATCCAGTTGACGGAAATCCGTCATAGCGACGGAAAACTTTAATCCCTGCGGGTGTTAGGGTGGTGGTGGAGGGAGGGGGCAGGCGCCAGTGGGCAGCCGTAGTGGGGTATGGAGGGGGCCTCTACAACCCCTGGGGTAGTGGTGGTGGAGGTGTGAGCAGAGGTCTGGGTAACGGTGCTGAGGTGTTAACAGGGTTGGGGTGCGCAGTTATGGGGGTTGGCGGTCAAGGCCGGATTAAAATGGTATAGGGCCCCAAAGCTATAGTTTGCTGTGGGCCCCTGCAGAAGACTTATTCCGCAATAAATTCGGGTAAATGGCGTCTTAATTCCTAGCCAGGAATGAGCATTAACAAGATTGAAAACACAACACATTCATACAAAGTTGATTTTTATTGAAAGCTTTCAAAGTGACTGAACCATGTTTTAATAAATTGAGTTCTTAGAAGACGCCACGGTACCATCTCAAATGCATTCTTGAAACACTCTTCATTGCTTCCAAGTTGCTACCGCTATTGATGACATCTTACATTCTAGACAGCAACAGGAATAGTGACCAGACCTGCTTATTCTGGGTAATCTACCGTAAATCCAGTAAGGCACTGAATTACCAAATAACAGTATAAATATGAATAGATATAATATATTGTACAACAAATACAGACAATCCCATTCTATGTACATTTCAGAAGAATGAAGCCATTTACTAAATTCTTTAAAAAATAGCAATAAATATATAATAAAAGAGAGATGCACAAAAGATTTTATGTACAGACTGTGCATGATTAACACCATGATTTGACACAAATCAACTTGAAAATAAAAGTGCCTTATAAAAACAGAGATGAATACAATAAAAGTGCCTTTTCAAAATCAAAAACATTATTTATTAAATTTAAAAAATGTATGACGTGATCACCAAAAAAATGCAATTTTGGGTAAAAAAAAGAAGTCCATCTTCGTTGGGGCTCTGCATTGGGTGTTTCGCTACACTCCATGTTGGTTTGGTCTTCTTCAGTCTTCCTGACTGTTCAGTCCGATGCCATCAGAGATGATTTAAAAAAAAAAAATCTTCTGTCTTCTGTAAAGGTATGTGACAATGAAGATTGAACTCCTCCATGTGGGTCCCTCTTGGCTGGTCTTGGGGGATCATCTCCAGTGTGTGGGTCCGGTCTGGGTGGGACTGGTCTGTAGTTCTCTGGTCTTCAGTCTTGATGGCTCTCGTCATCATCAGGTGTTCACATTGTATTCTGGTCCTGCATGGCACCATCAGGGAATACCGCCTGCAATAAAAGACGGATCATAGACAGAGAGGGAGGGGTGCAGAGCTTGGGTAGAAGACATTTGAGTAAAATAGGGCATTCGCCAAGGAGAATCATTTGGCAATCCCCACTGAATTGCATTTCTGTCATTTCAGCTGGGTTGTCAGATTAGAACCATACAGTCTTCCTGCGATTGAGTTCTGATGTTATGAAGGCTATGATGTTACAATCGCTTCCAGATAATGTTATTTAGGACTAGTAATATTATGTGTGTGTGTGTACTCTGACGTGAAGCCCGGGCAATTGGCACCGTACGGCAGCCACAGAGCCGGTGTGTGAATGTGAATATGCATTTGAAAGCACTTTCAGGTCAACAGTATAGTTGTGATATTGTGCTACATAAATAACATGTTGTTGTTGTTATTATTGTCCTTTTTTCATTGAGCTACTAAATTGAAACTAAATTCTTCCCATAACCCTAATAAACACTAACAACTAAACCCTACTAATTAGCCCATTAAACTAACCCAAACCCATACTATACTTAAAAAAAACCCCTTCTCCACACTAACTCTGCACTAGAAGCAGACGGACCCAATTGCCCACAAATAACTCAACCCAACACTAAACGCTAAACCCTAAAAACGAAACCCTTCTCATCACTAAAATTAATCCACTTTTGATAGCAAATAAAATCCTCCTGAATTATAAATCTGTATTATACTCAAATAAACTCTAATTCTCAAATAACCCCCTCAATGAGACCCGGATCTAACATAAAAATGCAACCCTTTAAAGGAATAGTCCACCATGTTTCAATAATCAATTGTTTTCTTCTCTGACCTGAGATGAGCTCCTCCCGACCTGCCTCGTCTTCGGACACGCCCCCAGTCAGCAACACGCACAAGACTAAGTTGTTAGCCATAGCTTGGCTCAACTTTCCAGCCGGACGCATTCAGTGCCTTACGTTAGAAGTGACCAAATTGTTCCACATGTTCCCTATTTAAACACCCCCTGCACGGCTAGTAAACCGATCCAAAAGTTGTTGCACAAAGTGAAACGTGGCGATTTCCTATCTAGGTAAAGAAATGGCACTGTAATGGAAGGAGTAGTGACACATTCGGAGTAGTTCGACTTTAACGCATTGATATCTTTACTCCTAGTTCCCCCCTTGCCTCCTTGAGAGGACTAGGAGTGAAGATATCAATGCGTCAAAGTCGAAGTACTCCAAATGTGTTACTACGCCTTCCATTACAGTGCCATTTCTTTATCTTAGAAGGAAATCGCCACGTTTCATTTTGTGCAACAACTTTAGGATCAGGGTTTTTAAATAGAGAACACATGGAACAATTTGGTCACTTCTAACCTATGGCACCGAATGCGCCCAGCTGCAAAGCTGAGCCAAGCAAATGCTAACACGTGTGCGTTGATGACTAGGTTAGCGTCCGAAGACGAGGCAGGTCAGGAGAAGCTCATCTCAGGTCAAAGAAGAACACATTTGATTATTAAAACATGCTGGACTGTTCCTTTAAAGAAATAAAACACTTCTCGAGAAAACTAACCTTTCCATAAGCAACCAATAGCTTCTAACCATACTTCTAACCATTAAGAAGCTAAACCCACACAGTAGTAAGCACTAAAAATGATACACTAAAGAGCTAAATGCCACTACTAAACCCTGGACTAAAAACTAAACCCTACTGATCACAAAATTAATCCACATTAAACTACAGGAAATCCAAACCCTCTTTTGAAACCTATATTCCCCTAAACCCATGAAATTAAACACCCCGAAAATAAAGAAATTAAAGAGAGGGAAAGGGATTTAGCCAGATGGCATCACGCTCAGCAGCTGGTCGATGCGGCACTCCAGGCAGCTGAAGACCCTCTGGGCCAGGTGCTGGGGCTGGTGGTACGCCGACACGTCCAGGGACAGGATCTCCACCACGAAGAAGACTGCCGTAGACTGGAATTAAAAACAATGAAGTAGAAACAACTCATTTAATCAAACAGGCTACAGGCACGTACACATGTCAGAAAGGTGGTGAGTGAAGAGGATGGTTACCTGCAGGAGCTGCCAGCACTGCGCTGCCTGGGGTGACCAAGCCTCAGAGGGCAGGAAGGACTGGACCACTGCTGCCAGATGATCCAGGAACCCGCCCTGTACCCGCTACAGGAGAAACAACAAATACTGGAGTGAGGAGGGTGAGTAAATATAAAATACATGTATGTAGGTAACAAGCAGTGAGATCTGACATGACATACAGGGACCAGCTGCACAACAGTCCCCAAGTCTCTGAGGAGGAGAAGCTCAAAGACCACATCCAGGAGGTTGAACTGGTGGATCTAAAATCAAAAGGATATAGAGTTTGCAGATTATTTGCAAATACATCATCTTAGATATGGAATTGTGAGCCAGTGTGTAAAAATAGCTTGACGTACCCCAACCTCCAGGAGCTCAGTGGTGGCGGTGGGAGTCTGTGTCTGGGCGAAGGCCACCAACTCGTCAAATGCCTGCTGAGTTGCACCAGCATCCTGAAGAGAGACAGTGGAACAAAGCAGAGAGAATTTCTGTTTATTTTCGTAACATTTCGGACCACCAGGGACATTCCTCCTTGCCCTACATGAACTTTACGCTTTGATCCTGCACCCGACAAAAAATAATTGTATGTGTGTGAGATCTGACTGGGATTCGAAGAGATTCTTACTTGACATGCACATCTGTTGTGGCCTTCACCCAAATGAGTTTAGTTTCTAACCCCAAAGTCAGTTAGGTAAATCCAGCCCTGTGACATTACATCCTCTCTGAAAGCATTACCTTTCCGTTGAGGGCGGCCATGTTCTTCAGGAGCATGGACCCTGTCACGGCGATGTAGTTGGCTGTCTCTGGCTGCGCAAGCAAGACCTACACAAAGCAAAACATTTTCAATGTCATCGCAATCACTACAGCAATATTACTTGGAGTTTCCAGACTATTGACTGTTGTACTCACAGTGCAGGCTTCCCTCAGTCCTCCAAGCCTCAGGTGGAAGTCCTCCAGACCGGTGGACTGGAAGAGGTAGCTATGGAGGGGCAACACAATATGTTGTAGTGAGATGAACAAATGCTTTTTTAGTCAACACAACAGTCACTTAAGAGTCAGAATGCATCTTCTGATTCACTTTCGCATGCTGACCCAAATACACAACCACCATACTTACAACACAGATGGAACCTGGCTAGCAAGAGGGGCAGCAGCAGAGTGGTCACCAAAGCAACCAACAGCATCAGGACCAGCGGTAGAGTCATCAACAGGGGCGGAGTCGTCGTCGTCAGGGGCGGAGTCGTCGTTAGCAGCAGCAGCGTCGTCGTCAGGGGCAGAGTCGTCACCAGCGGCAGAGTCGTCACCAGCGGCAGCGTCGTCGTCAGGGGCAGAGTCGTCACCAGTGGCAGCGTAGTCGTCGTCAACGGGGGCAGAGTCGTCACCAGCGGCAGCGGCAGCGTCGTCAGGGGCAGAGTCGTCGTCAGCGGCAGCGTCGTCATCAGGGGCAGAGTCGTCACCAGCAGCGTCGTCGTCACCAGCAGCGTCGTCGTCAGGGGCAGAGTTGTCGTCAGCAGCGTCGTCGTCATCAGCAGGGGCAGAGTCGTCAGTGGGGGCAGAGTCGTCGTCAGCGGGGTCAGCGTCGTCGTCAGCGGGGTCAGCGTCGTCGTCAGCGGGGTCAGCGTCGCCGTCAGCGGGGTCAGCGTCATCACCAGGATACCAGTCGATCTCCAGGAGTCCAGTAGGTTCCGGCTGAGGCATGAACAGGTCCAGCGGCATCAGGAGGGTGTTGGTAGTCTCCAGGCGGGTCCACATCCCAGCTGCGTCCATGGACAGACCCCTGCACGTGGTTGTTGTCTGGGCATGCTATTGCACACATTCATGGTACGGTACAAGAACATGATGCTGTTATTAAAGATTTCCATACATAATAAATGACTTAGAGTAAATAATTTGAATTACGTAAGTGACAATACCAGGAGTCCTCCAATCTCCATGACAGTGGTCATCTGTGTCTGCATGTGGGAGTACAACCCCGTGATGCCTCCGCAGTATCGCTGCATTGACAAAAAAACAAACAAACACACAAAATGCTTAAGAGCTGCTAGACCTGCTACTCATAAATATGAGCAGTGTGTGCGCAGGATATGTAGATCTACTGCACTCTCAAGCTTAGGTACATGTATTACTACCTCAACAACGGTGACCAAGTCCCCATTGGCGTATGGACCAACGATCCCCTGGAATGAAGAAAAACAGCTGAGTCTCATTGGAACAACGCTAGATATGACAGCTACAGGATAGACATGACAGCTACTCATCACAGTGCTAAGCAGACGCCTTTCATAAAAGTAAAACAAAGTAAAACGCCCTATTATGAATATACAATAATTCAATGTAGGAAAAAAGAATAAATAAATAAAAATGAATAAATAAATAAACCCACAACATATTTAAGGCTACTAGGTTCCTATATGCAGTTATAATCAAACCATGTTAAAGTCTTTGCAAGATAGAATACCTCTGCTGTCTGCTCGTAACAGGTGTTGGTGAGGTACCAGTACCTCCTCAGGTAGGAGCCCTCACGCCACTCCTCACACCTCAGCTTCACCTCCACCCACTACAGCACACATGTGGACACAAGCAGAGACAGATATACCACGTTATAAAAAGCATTGCTACAACCATGCTACAATTATGTTATTATCTTAAAGGAACAGTCCACCCTTTATTGATTTTCACATATTTGCAGTATTTCCAAGCATCGTTCATGAATGTGCATATCACTTTCTTCTCAGTTTTATCAGTACTTACATTTATTGGATCAGAATTATTAGCATAGCTTAGCATAATCACTGGAAGTGAATGGAGGCATAAGCATCAAGCCACAAATGACCACAGGACAGGATTAAATAGCTGTTTTGCACTCTGGTGAATTTTACATTAATTTTATTAATTTTAAGTACTTTATAAGTACATTTGATGATGTTTTGTTTGCCCCCATAGACTTGCATTGCTACGCTTGATTTGACTATACTGTTAAACTAGGCAATGGAAACACAGACGAAAATTATATGCACATTTTATGAATAATGCTGGGAAATGTCACTCACCATGACACCCTGGCGGAAGACCTCCGCGAACTCGAATGCCATCATCTGCCACATGCCCTGGACAGTCCCCGTAGGAGGCTGCAATTAAGTCACATCACACAAAAACATTAATTAAATAAAACATGGGTATGGTGGTCTTGAAACCACAAGACCATACACAAAAAAACAATGACTAGGCGAAAAATTAAATGGGTTGAAAATAAAAAGTGCATACCTCGAACAGGACCAGCTGTCCTCTGGCCACATGCTGATATGTGAATGAAAAAAGGAGAGATGTTTCATATCTAGGCCACTGAATATGCACATGAAGAGTTCAGATGCAAAACCCCCTAACTCCATTTCTGAAGACCTGCACTTCTATATTTATAGACAACCCCGTTGTTGGTTTGGTTTACATTCATGTACTTGATAATACATATAAATAGTTATATTACATGAATAAAATAAAAAAATATGCAATTTTAATAGCTTTGTATTAAATAAAAATGAATTGAGATTATTATCTGAAAAGGCACTTAGGGGGTTTTGCATCTGAACTCTTCACATATTGACATGCCTACAAATTTTAAAGGTGTGTCTATCAATGCCTGATTATTATAACTCACCGCCTGGGTGCTCTGCTGTAATCCAATGGTGGTGGCTGCAAAACAATTGCAAAAACTATTAGGTGAGAAGTCTTTTGGGGTATACTGGACGTATCACCATGCACATTGTTCATAATGATAAGGAATAATGCCCAAGAGATAGGCCTACACTTGTTGTTAACATTCAAATCGGTTACCGGTACTCTTCTTACCCTCGATCCAGTCCACCTGGATGTCCACCTCCGCAGTTTCCCGCTCCGCCTGGATCCCGGCCTCGCTCGTTGCCCAGACTGCTTGGGTTTGGGCCTCCACCGTTCCTCTCACCGCCTGGATTCCGGCCTCAGCCGTTCCCCAGACAGCTTGAATGCCGGCTTCGGCCGTCACCCGCCCAGCCTGGGTTGCCGCCTCCGCCGTGTCTGGCCCTGCCTGGATCGCCACCTCCGCGGTCAGGCACTCAGTCTGGCTCGCCACCTCCGTAGTCGGCCACTCGGTCTGGGTGGCCATCTCCGCCGTCTCCTTCTCTTGGGAACCGGCAAAGCACCACAACGCCCATCTCCTCTGCTGCGCGGCTCGGCGCCTGCTGCTTCGGGATGGCATTACTAGTCCAAGCAAACTCTATCTGTCTAAAGCGTCAATTTACCTAAAGTAGCCTAAAAGTTTGTAAAATAGCTACTTTCCGAGCGGATTCAATATACCGGTTCTATACTATTACACCAAATCCAAACAACAGTTCACAATGAGGACCCGAGCTAACTATTTGGGCTAAGTACAATTTGGTTTAGGTTATTTAGAAACGTCAGGTAGGTAATTCGAAAAACAATGTACCAATCCGATTCAATAGGCTACAACGTCAGTGAAATAAGCCAAACAATCCCAATGTGAGCAACTGAGCTGACAACTAACAAAAATAACTTAACGAAAACAATATTATTGAGAAACCGGCTAACTAATTTAGCTAAATCAAATTAGCTGTAGCCTACTAGTCAGTACACGGTAGATATCAAGAAAACAATGTATATACCCGTTTGAATTAAATCTATAAGTATACTATCAAACAGTTGGAATAGCAATTATTAGAAATTAGCAGTTAGCAATAGCTATTTCTGATAACGGTACAAAGAGGAAAACTTGCGGAGCAAATTGTATGTCGTGCGCTTCTCAAGGCTGTTCGTGAAGAACTGACCAACAGGTGCTCAGGCGTCCTTTTTATATGGCTGGATGCGTTCTAGTTCTAACAGTCTATGAAGTGTACATTCCATGCGTAGCTACTGTCTCTAGGGGCGACGTCACAATTACCCTGTAAGATTTCTGTTCAAACATTTTGGACCCAGTTAGGCCTACCAAGTCCGCTTAAATTAGTTAACCGGTTTCTCAGTAATATTGTTTTCGTTAAATTATTTTTGTTAGTTGTCAGCTCAGTTAATTCCCACACAGCAAAAGTACACCGTAATGGATCCGCCCCGGAGTCCACCGTCCGGAGGCCATCCTCCGGAACGGATCCGGTAAACGGGGCCGTATCGGCGTCCACTTGCACGCCGCCTATCATCCGACGCGGAGGCGTGGTGCGGACTCAAAAGGGACCCGTTTGTCACCCGCAACGGATCCGCGTGCAGAAGCGTACCTCCGCAGTGAGCCCGGTTCGGAGGCGCGACATCCGATGCGGACTCATTCCGTGTCCACTTATTGCATCCGTCACGGTCCCACTACTTTTTATCAGTTACGGACCCATTCCGGACTCATAGATGTTCCGGGCCGGGACCATTTTGGATCCGTGCTCATAAAGTTACTTTCTTATTATGCTATAATCCCAATAAACGAACACTAAACCAGTTAACCGTTTCAAACAGCATTTAGATTTAAAGAAGAAATGAAACGAATATTCATCTATTATTCACATTAAATATTGGGCCTATTTCTAAAACATCAATCCAACATTAAATAATTTTTCCGGACATAACTTGTTGAAACGGCAACTTAAAACCGTGCCTTTGGTGCGACAATATTTACAGGGGCGTGACGTCATGCGGTTGACACCCTCTTTTTGCGAGTATGGTTGGCTGCGGAAATATCATACATTTGAAGGACCCATATCTCATAAAGGAACCAACATTAAGATACAAATATCGTCATGTCGAAAGAACACACCTCTAACATTATGTGACAAAAACTCCCGTTGAATATAAGCCTCAAATAAGCCGAGTAGACTTTTCTTTGATGATGCACCACCATATGCCATATATAGGCATATGGGTTGGAAAGATATGCCATATTCGGCACAGGATCGACGGGCACAAAACAGCACCGCGCTCCTACTAGGCTACACGAAGGCTACACGCTGATCATTATTAAGATATTATCAATCATATGACACTATTAGTGTAGGCTGTATGTGCTGTGGTAAACTGGAAAATATGGGAGCATGTTAGGGTGCCAGCCAGCTGCCGGTTTCTCAGATCATGTGACATTCCGCGCTGTCTTTGACAGGTTGAAACCGAAGTGGCACTTTGAAAGCCAGCTTTAAAATCTTATTAAACAATGGCGTTATCTCAATTATTATGCCGACAACTTATCGATCAACCAGCGCGGCATACTTGTTTTTTTGTTTATGGCAACGTGACAAGGGGGGGGACGATGCTTTGGCTGCTGCACTCTGTCTTTGACATGTTGAAACCTAGCGAAATTGCACTATCAGCTACTTTAAAAACGTATGCTTAAGTAGCTCAATAGCATGGTTTTAATGTAATCTTAATAAACAATGGCGTTATACCCATCATTATGCGACAATTTGGAAGTCGGCAGGTATATTTTGACACAGATGTTCGTGCCATGGATAGAGTCATAACTACACAACACAGATGTTCGTGCTCGGATGCTGGGACGATTTCGTTACATATAAAGCAATAACTCCACGACCGACGGCCATGGAGTCGTAACGAAACACCTCGACCCGCAGCGCATTGACCGAGGACCCTTAGTACTAGGGTGCTACAATGGCAGAGAGGAATAGCATCTTTAGCATGCTGCTATCCTGCTAAGTGGCTGTCGGCCAGACTCACCCGTGGTCGCACTCGAGCTAGAGATATCCGTCAGCACACCTGCTATCCATAGACACTGCTTGTGGTAGCCTAGGAGTGTATTTCCAACCATGTCCACGGTCTCCAGATTTTTTTTAAGGTAAACAACAGGAGGGGTGGAAAACGCCCGGAGCACAACATTGATCTAGGTCACTTCAAAAGCCGATGCCTCCTACACGATCAGCGTTGTTTTGCCTTCTCCTTGTCAGCAACAGTTCCAGTAATTTTGACTTAAAGACACTTGTGCAGAGAGATGCCTTCAGTGAAGCTTGTACTTGTTGCAACCTGTACCATTTGGACCGCCACGAACACAATATTTTCCACTGTGCTTTGATTTACTAGTCATAGACGCCGCCATTGATTACTATAACTTTGTGGGTTCGGAGTTGGACTGTGTCAACCTTATGACGTCACGCATAAGACAATAAATTCGCACTACTGGACAAAATATTGCTCATTTTGAGCACGTTTTAACATGACTTCCCGGATAAATTATTACACACACAATATCTTGTTTTAATCACAAAGCTTGGAACTTTTGTAATATGCAGCACAAACTGTAAAATTCCAACAATTAATATTCGTTTCATTTCTTCTTTAATTCTACAGATAACACAGACCTGGCCTAGACACCGTTTAAATAAGAACCCGAAAAAAACACAACCTGACTAAGAACTTCACTCATCATGATTTTTTTTATTTATCTTGACATTATTTTTCTGTCTCACTGTCATGTTGAACAATCGCGTGTCCGTGGCTGCCTTCTCTTCCTTCCCTCATGCCTCATCAGTCGACGGGGAAACATCACATCAGCGCTCCGATCTGAAAAGGCAACAGAGCTAAACTTAGAGCTTTCATTTAAATTTCGTAAGATGGCAATCAGACATTGCATTGCATATGGAATGGACAACGCTCTTTCACATCTCTATCCCGTGACAGTAATGATGTTGAATATTATAAGATGTACAATGTCCTACTTACTCTTGGTCGTAAAAGCCGGGAGGCAGGCGGGCATCACCGTAGCAGGGTGGATCCATTACAGCTGGCTAGCCTTGTCCGACCCAGAGGTAATTCCACCTGTTTACTGTTGCACAAGATTAAGGACAAATTCAGATATTTGTAGCCCAACCACGGACACCTGTATCAAACTATGAGCCCAGCTACTTCATTCATTCACCAATGATGGACAGCATATGGGACGAGGGCGCAGTTCATGGCCATCCATTAATTGCTAATAAATTAGCCTGGATTTCGTTAACGTGAGGAGAACATGATGCCACCGCTTTAGGATTTATACCGTTAAAAACACAGTTGGTGCCAAACCTGTTGAGAGCATCACCAATCCGTGTAAAAGTGTACCATGAGCCAAATTCAGACCAATATAGCCGTTTCATAGGAGTATTTGAACACTTAGACCTACGTTTAACTTTACACAAGTTTGCTTCAGTCAACCGGTTTGCTAGTAACTGGCTAGCAAGCTAACGTAAGGCTGTTAAAATGGGCACAATGTTGATAATTTTTATTCAACTGCACTTCCTCCATGTATCGGATGGCATCATATTTTAACAGCATTTAGGAAATACTACAATAGCCAATGTAGTTCTCCATGTCTTTGAATGAATGAACTAGCTGTCTCGTTTTGAAAACAACTAGGGTTAACTTACACTTTTAAAGTCATAAAACAAAATCCTACGAAATATCAATAAGCATTGATAGTATAAAAGCTTCAGATATACTTTTTGTACCTTTGTGTATCACCTAATATAAATAAATCAATACTTACTGGAGAGCGCTGTTCGGTCGTGTCTGCCCCAACAAAAACTGTACCAACGTCCGTTAGATTTTACAGCGCGTCCGCGTTTGTGAATCAGATATGGATGCGATTATGGTCCGCGTTTTGACGGTAGAATTTGGGGCGGCGCACGGTGGCGACCCTGATCCACCAAGTGGAACCCAAAGGAATGTGACAGTGACACGGATGTGGTGACTTGAACGCGGCTCCGCATCGGAGTCCTCTGCTGTGTGGGTTAGGTCTTACCTGACCAGGCACGCGACTGACAACCCACCCCTTCGGTCGCTTCTTTTGGGCTTGTTTTCACGCCCGTCAGTCGAATTCTTTTGGGTTTTTTTTAGGGCGTCAGTCGGTTATTTGTCGTAGAAAATCTGGCAACACTGCATAGATCTATGTTTTGGACTGAAAGCGGCTAAAAACGCAAAAATGAATTGTGGACCACAATTTGTGGTGGAGACACGAAGCATGAAGAGAAGTGGTTCAAATAAAGCTAGTGTTTTGCAATAAATATAATTAATTTCCAATAAGTGCAGAAACGGGGAGTGTGAAATGAGAGTACATGTAGGCCTAGTGTTGGAGTGGAGGCCTCTACAGGCCTGCGGCACCAGTGTGTGTGTGTGTGTGTGGGGGGGTGCAGTCAGGGTTGGTGTGTGCAGTACAGGGGTCACGTGTTAGTGGTGGAGAGGAGGCTAGGACCGGGAGAGGCTATGCACAGAGAATCTGAGTGGTGGGGTATAAAACAGGGGTTGGAGTGTGCAGTTCTGGGGAGTGGCGATGGAGGTTTGGGCAGGGTTGGGGTTTGCAGTGCAGGAGTTGTGGTGGAGTGGAGGACAGGGCTGGGGTATGCACAGGCAGCCGTGGCCTAATGGTGAAGGAGATGGGATTTAGATCAGAGGGTTGCAGGTTCAAACCCCATCCTCCACTCCCTACCGTACTCCATGGCTGAGGTGCCCTTGATCAAGGCACCTAACCCCTTACTGCTCCAGGGACTGTAACCATTACCCTGTAAATGACTAAGTCGCTTTAGATAAAAGTGTCAGCTAAGTGCAATGTAATGTACTGCACCGAGACAATGGGGTGGGAGTGTTGGAGTGTTTCCAGGGTTGGAATGTGCAGTGCTGGGGTAGTGGTGGAGGAGTAGAGCCAATGACAGGGGTCGGAGTGTGCAACAAGGTCTGAGAGTTCTGGATGTGACAGGATCATGTAAGAGTAAGATACCCCAAACAGAGTAAGATACCCCAAACCCTGCCTACCCAAATGCAAAGTAGTGTGCTCAAGTTTGGTCTCATAAGGGGGTGCTGTCCTAGCCTGATTATTATCGACTTTCAAATCTCTTTGAGACTTGTTCTGACCAAGAGCATAACAATTAACGTTTCCCAACCGGCATGGTTGACCCGCCTCTCTAGGTTTGCTACTGGTTGACTGGTGTCCGACAAAAGTGGATGGAGTTTCCAATTTTTTGGGAGATTAGAAACGATATTTGCATTGCTCTTGGCCTCACTAAGCAACGCAGGTGTTGCGTGACTAATAGGGCGTGACCTGGCTGGTGTTGTCCCCTCCGTCTTCTTCTCTTTCTGTGGCGTTTCATGACAGTTTGCATAAGATGTGCGCTACCGCCATCTACAGCGCCAAGGGAACTCCATACATTCTCAACCTAAAGTCTCCAAAGGTATCCTAACCGAAGGTCTTCAAAAGGGGCACTCACCTGGCGTCACAAGGATCCAGGAAAACTACAGACTTGATGTATCTTACTCCAACAGACGATTCTTTGGGTCGGGTGTTTGGTTCTGGGGTGCTGGAGTGGAGGTGATGGCAGGGTTGGAGTGTGCAGTTCTGGGTTGGAGGGGGGGTGATGGCTTGGGTTGGGATGGGCATTGAGATCTTAGAGGTCTGAATGTAACAGGCTCCGGCTCCACGCCTAATAAAGCCAGAACAATGGAGGTCGACAGCCAGAACAAACACACACACACACGCAAGCATGCACACAAGTAGTACAAACACACACAGGCCCACTTAATCTCTTGCACTCTCTTCCCTGCTTTCACTGCCTGGCTCTGTTTTTCTCGCACACAAACACACACACACACACACACACACACACACACACACACACACACACACACACACACACACACGTGCGCGCGCACAAACACACGCACGCGCACGCACACACACGCACACGTGCACACAAACACACACATGCACCTGTGTCATGTCATAGTATTGTAGAACTATAGTAGTTAACTTTTCAATGACGATTACAGCGTGCCATTAGAGGTACGGCGTGCATTAAGGGGTTAACCTTTGGGTCATACAGCTGACCTCGCTTTTTCTTTAAACTTTCATTTCTCAGCTCACACTTGTGTGTGATCATGCCATCTCTAACCCTGAAGGGATGGTTTGTTCTGAGTCTTGACTTGGTCTCTCCCTGTCTTGGTCTCGGTCTAGGTCTGTATACCCTCTGGTCTCGGTCTAGGACTAAGCGGCCTTGAGTCTTGAGTCAAGACTCTTGACTACATCGCTAACACACCCGCTCACACACACACACACACACACACACACACACACACACACACACACACACACACACACACACACACACACACACACACACACCAGTGTTTCCCACAGAAATTTTGGAAACTATGGGGGCAGCCGGGTTTTTTTGCGGGGGAGGTTCTCACGCGGGCCTTTTTTTGGGGGGGGTATTGTATTCACGCAGCGTAAATGCAAAACAGCAAAACAATGACTACAGTATGACATTGGCGCATGGAGAAACTGTAGGCCTGGGCCTATATTTCAGCCATTTATATTTTGAGAAATAAGGCTACATAAGATTTTACCCATGACTTGTATAACAGTAGTACATTGTCATTGTCAAAAAATGCAGTACAGTGAATGATTTCTGTTTACAACTCAGTTTCATTCGTCCCTCATGCAGGGGTCTAGGTAATGAAAACAATAATAATACAAAATAGGAGCAGAGATAAGAATTTAAGAGCACTGTGAAATTGTTAACGCATAGACAAAAAGGGTCTTAGAGGGTAGGCTATGCCTTTCCCCCCACACATATCTGTAGGCGTACACATTCTACATGAGGGGTGCTGGTCACAGGGCCATTTTTTTCCAAATTCCTCCCATTAAAAGGGCTGAACAATATATTACACATTTATGTCTATATTCACATTCATTACACATTAATTTCTATATGCAGCCCGATGTCTCCTCTGCTGTGTCAATGAAGGCCTGTCACCAAACTCATTACAACTGTAAAACAAAGCCTAGGGAGTGTCAGTAAACTCATCCCAACTGTCCCTTCTCTGAAGGTTTTTTATATTGCTCCCAAACCCAAGTTAACTACAACAACTTGACTAGGCTTTTGATCCCTCTGTCTTTCAAGCACTTGTGGTTTTCTCTATAGGATGTATTTACTCCAGGAGGAAAATGCGAAGGAAATCGTAATTCAAATCTTTTTTAACAAAAACGGATATCCTTTAAAAAAAAAAAAAAAAGTAAAAAAAAGAAAAAACAAAAATATATATATATATATATATTTTTACATTTTCGTAAACTATGGCGGCCAAATTTAAACTATGGCGGGCCGCCATAGTTTCCTCAATGTATGGGAAACACTGCACACACACACACACACACACACACACACACACACACACACACACACACACACACACACACACACACACACACACACACACACACACACAACCGAAGAGGTAGTAATGCACATTCAAACATTCCACTGGCACAGGTGAGCACATGCCCATCCGCATTATCAGCATAGTACACACAATCATGCATCAAATACAAATCAAATATTTATCGGCCATACGCCATAAAGATGAATTAAATATGAGCACCCATAAATAGAAATAGGCATTCTGTTGTGCTCCACCATCAAACAAGATGACACAATCTCCTATAAATGCTCCTACTGTCTTTGTAATGACATTATCCAGCTCTCCTACTGGGAGTAGAACAGACACGTACACTAAACACGGTGGTCTTCACACACAGAGTCTGGAGACCTGTTTGCAGTCAAACATAATAAAGACAGAGATGCACACATACACAGACACACAGCCATACTCAATGTCTCTCTATCTCTCTCCATCTCTCTATTATTCTCTTTCTGTCACACACACGCACGCACGCACACACGCACCAGCCTGATCTCCAAAAATTCAGTGCTCCTGGACACGGATGTTAAGGACACAAAATCTGTGTCCAGGAGCACGGATTTTGCCAAAATTCCGTGCTCCTGGACACGGAATTGTTTTCCGTGCTCCTGGACACAGAATTATTTTCCGTGATGGGCACACGGAAGTGCTTTCTATAGGATATTACTGCAGCACTGTGTTAACTCTATCATTAGAAAATACATACCAAATGCTAATCCTAAACAAAATAATGCTACAGCAATTTAAGTTGTGCCCTGACCAAAACATTCCCTAACCTTAACCAGTCATTTAAGACATATTTTTGAGAAATACCTTTTCCAGTTGGTTGCTAGGCTATCAAACTTATAACATGAATGAAAGAAAACTAGCTGTGCCCAGACCAAAACAATCCCTAACCCTAACCTGTCAGTAAGAAATGTTTTTTTTTTAGACAAAATATTTGAAATTAGAAAAATCCTGAGAAAACACAAGACTGTGGAAACATAGAGCTGTGGGAGTATAGAGAGCGCTTCTGTGTGTCCATCACGGAAAATAATTCCGTGTCCAGGAGCACGGAATTTTGGCAAAATCCGTGCTCCTGGACACGGATTTTGTGTCCTTAACATCCGTGTCCAGGAGCACGGAATTTTTGGAGATCATTTTGCACGCATGCACGCACACACGCACACACACCTATCTTCTCCGGCATTAAAAAATACAGAGTGCAACAATCAGTCCAGTCCCTCTCCTTACCGCTCCCTGTGATGCTGCTGAGCTGTGTGGTGGCAGTGTGTGTTTATGTAGTAGTCCCTTGGGCCATCTGGGTAATGTGACAGTAGTAACTAACTACGGGGGGTCTCAGCTCTCCTGTTGCAGAAGAGAGGAGTGAGACTTTGCTTTGTTGATGACACAGCGGATGGATAGGGGTGTTTGGTAAACACACACATCCATCACAGCTCAGCTCAGCTCGGTTAGACCGCAACACAATGGCCACACTTTAATAACGTCAAACAAATGGTACAGTTGGCTTGTTCCAGGTAGACAAATGCTGAGGCACTCAAGGTTGCAATTTAAAATTGCAACCTTGAGTGCCTCAGCATTTGTCTACCTGTACCAAGTTTGAGAGAGCCTACACTGATGAGCACCAAGGGAAAAATGTGAAGACCCAGAAGCACTCCAATTACCTGCTTGTGTTTGGTACAGATGGCTGACTAGGGATAATTTGTATGTTAGTGTGTTTATTCATTTGATAGACCTTTATTTGGAATAGAAGTGTAATTCTTACACAAATCCACCACTAACTTACTACCAACCCTAACCTTGTCCAACTCAGCAGACAAGACAGATATGCACACGCATGCTCACACGCACACACACACACACACACACACACACACACACACACACACACACACACACACACGCAAGCACACACACACACACACACACACACACACACACACACACACACACACACACACACACACACACACACACACACACACACACACACACGCACACTATAACTCCCCAACTAATTCAACCAGCTGCTCCAGGTGGGTGCTTGTCTTATTCTGCCTCTGTGATCACGGATGTCAGTGGTTTTGCACTATTAGTGTGAATGTGTCTATCCAATTACACAGGGGAGGGGTGGGGGTGGGTCCACCGCACTGATTTGTCGAAATGAGCTACCAGCAGCCTTTTCATACAGCTCTAATACCAACCCGAACCACTGACTCAGGTTTGTAGCACAGCTCGACGGATCACATCAACCAGACAGGAGCATTACAGGACTGTGGAGGACCCCTCTGGGGGCTCACGCAAGCAGGGCAAGCCCCCCCTCCCCTTTCAGTCAGGCATCAGAGCAGACATGCCCAAGCTCCCGGGGGCCTTCTGCATATCAGAGTGGACCAGCGGCCATGTCATAATAAACAACAGTCATTTAGTGGGGATCGGGGGAAGTGAATGTGTGTGTGTGTGTGTGTGTGTGTGTGTGTGTGTGTGTGTGTGTGTGTCAGGGCTTAACACTAACACACGCCAGGTAGCCAAATGCGGGTGAAAGTCGGCGTTGGCTAGTAGATACCGAAGGTTCACTAGCCATTCTGGCGGGTCCGTTACAATTCTAAATGATGAGGCACCGCATTTTGTAGTTTTTCCCCTCGGACCGTCTTTGCTACAAGCGCAATGCAATGCGATTTTGCGAGCCTACAATACCCATGAAGCACCTGTGTCACGTGTCACCTGTGTCTCACGCGCAAGAGGAATCTGATAGAGCTAGTCTTGCGAATATGAGTGGCAGCAGCGAGCTACCTGCAGCACATCAGCGTGCGTGGAAATGTCACTGAAAACCTTCATGTGAAAATAAAGTAGCGAAGTTCATCTCAACTGACCTGTTTTGGGATCTGTCATTACAATGCATAGTAGTAGTGGACATTAAAATGACCAAGGCGAGAGGAGAACACCTCAGTCTTGTGAAAGTTTTGAGACTAATTAGCGCAGTGATAAGACAAGGACACATGCGGCATTAATAATGTTCGGTTTAAATAATTTTCTGATTTGCCTGTATGTCATCATACCTTAATATTCCTCCATGTTTCTTGTGCCGTTGTTCCCGACTGTCAAACGGGGCTTAAACAACGCGCAGTAGTAGCCTTCCAGACTGCACATATCATGTCCCATGTCCCTTCGCATGTGCCCATCTTGCCTTGCGTCCGTTTAGCCTATATTTTAAACAACTCAATATTAAACGGAATGAAAGGAAGTCGTAGCTCCTTCTGTAGTTACCGGCCGCATATGTGTGTGCCTTCTAGTGGATAGCCTACTTTTATGAGAAAATATTCCAGAAGAGGTGTTATTCCACATCCATGAACGAGGACATGCGAAGCTTGGCAATGACTTTGCACTATCTACTTTGCGCATCGAAAGTGCCCTTCAGATCAAAGACGGAAATATTTTGCTCTCATGCAGCTTACATTTGTGCCCTTCCACAACACTGTGCTTGGTGTTTCTGCACGGCTATGCCATTCCTCAGATAAGTTAATCTGTTCTTATAGCATGCATGCATGCATGGACCAGTTAATAGCAATTCTAGTTATTAGGCCCTATATTATAGGCCTATTATATTATATTATATTATATTATATTATATTATATTATATTATATTATATTAGCCTATAGGCTATTATATTATATTATATTATATTATATTATATTATATTATATTATATTATATTATGTTATATTATCCTACATTACATTATTACAGCCTATTATATAATTCATTAAAGCTGCTATGATGGTTAAGAAAATTATGGCTAGTGAAGAGGCCCAATGGCTAGTGAGTCAGGAAAACCACTAGCCAAAATGGCTGGTAAGCGAAAAAGTTAGTGTAAAGCACTGGTGTGTGTGTGTGTGTGTGTGTGTGTGTGTGTGTGTGTGTGTGTGTGTGTGTGAGTGTGTGTGCGCGCGAGTGGGTGGGGGGGACTCACAACAATGTCAGGCATTTGCAAAAACATGCCCAACTGGTGTGCTCGCTCTTAGATAGTCGGCTAAATGGGACCTACAGAAGCTATGGCAACAAAAACAAAGCATATTTCCTTTGAAGCAAATTGTTTTTAGAGTGGCAAGGAGGAAACTTGAGCAGCCTTCAACTGCCAAAAGGTTGGAATGATTGATATAAACCAGGTTTCCGTCAGCTAAGACAATAACTGACCATTATGTCTGGGACAAACGCTCGGCAGATAAGATCATGTTGAAACTTGAAGATTGGATGAATTCATAGCTTGAGTATTTCCCGGGGCCTATAATTACAGGAATGCTGTGGAAAACATGCCTCCTGATAACACTTTTCTTCTACGCTGAGTGTGACAATGCGCACTCCCATGATTATCAATTGCATATTTTAGAAAACAATTCCATGTTCTAGACCAGTGGTTCCCAACCTATGGGTCGGGACCCAACCTATGGGTCGCCAAAGATCCACGGGGGGTCGCTAAGCCCTCTTGAGTTTTAAGGGATTTCATTTTAATACCATATGTAGCCCATGTTGAATAAATGACAAATGCATAGAAGCAACAAAATGTAAGTGCTACATTAAACATTTATTCTGTTTTTGAACAAAGACGAATTGAGGAATAAAATGACTAAAATGAGTTTTCGGAGGAGACAGAGCGTATCAAGTGACTTCCTCTCATGCGGGCGCTGGGTCACCAAAGCTTACAATAGTAAAAACATGGGTCCCTGAAGAAAAAGGTTGGGAACCACTGTTCTAGACAATTAATGGATATTATCTTATATCTAAATAAATAAATAAATGAATGAATGAACAAACAAACAAACACTAAAACAATATTCTTGGGGAGGTTTTTACTGCCTTTATTGTGATAAGACCATGAAAATACGACAGGAGAGTGGTGGGCGAGAGAGATGGGGTAGGATGGGGTATTGTGTGTCCCATCTTTCTGCCACATTGTTATGGTTTGATAACCTGCCACAGTCAGTCACATCATCCCAGTGGCTCTATGCCTCTATAGGTTCAACCACCGGCAGTGTCTGTCACCATCGTAACATCCAGTCTGGAATGCTATTTAATAACATGAAACCCATTGCAGCAGGAAATGTTTCAAGTCCAGACATTGTTGTCTGACTTACTGCAAGTGATAAATAGGCATGAGAAGCCCTGTTGCATGCCTGTGCGCTCCAAATTTGATTTCCAGCCTTTTCCACGACGCCATCATGTATGATCAAGACACTGGTAATGTTTTCAAAAACACCCTGCAAAATAAGGCCACAATGTTTTGCAAAAGCAGATAATCCTGACAGTCTTTACAATATGCTTTTGTAACATGATGTCCACTAGTGCTTAAGTTGTTCCTAGGGGGGGATAAAAAAATAGTGCCATGGGTAGTCAGAGAGACTGCCACAGTTCATCAGATCCGGTCTTAGGACTGCTCCAGCTTTACGTATATCCCTGCATTCAAGCTTTCATGCATACTGAAAATACGAGCATCCTTTCTTGATGGATGAATGTCTCTTCATTCAGTATTGAGTACAAGCATATCTCAAGTCTTTTTAGGGACTGCTGTCCTCAAGGATCTAGCAGTCTGGTAATTTCCAGTGCCAAAGCTGCTTTCCAGTGAGTTTCTCCTTGCTGAGTCCTGAGCGTCAAGCCACAAGTGTACTGTGCGTACACTGCTCTTTGGATGTCTGGGGGTCATTCTGCACACATTCTGGAATCTACCGGTGTGCGGTGCAGTCTCAGTGCAGGGCGATGCAGACGCCAAGTCTACAGTCCGTCCAGTGAGTACAGCAGCTCATGCCTCAGCCTGGCCCCCAGGTACTGCTCTGCTGGAGCTGGGCACCTTCATTGACGCCACCACCACATCACATCACCACTGGTGTGGATCCCAGATCCTCCTTTTCCTTTCTCCCTGGCCGGGGAGGGAAGTGTTTGATCGGTCCCTGCCAGTGTTACAGCAGTGGGATAGCTCCAGCGGCAATGACGGGGCCGAGCACCAACAGGGCTGCCCAGGAGGTGTGGTGGTGGTGGTGGTGGGATGCGGCTGAGGTTGGTGCCTGCTGCCTCATGGCGAACACAGCATTGGTGTGATTGGTGGGCACCTCCACGTTACACACCATCCCCTCGCAACAGGAAATACACTCCTGAAGACACAAAAAGGAGACACAAATCTAAACTTTAGGTATTATCAATGTATTTTTTAGCATTATAAGCAGATTTAATGAAAATATTATGCATAAGTGTGTATCTCACACTAACAGGTATGTCTTGATAAAAGCACTGCACTATGGTTGAGTGGATAAACTATACCATACAACATTCAAAAGTGTACACTTTACTGTAAAACCTTTAAAGGCATTTTAATGCAAGCCAGTCAAACTTACAGAAGTAAGTTGCCCTGCTGCCTTAAGTTTGTAAGTTAAAGGGACAGTTTGGTCAATTTCAACATGCAGTTGTAATGCTCACACTACCCTGGACTTGTCAGTGCCTGAGATGTTTTTTTCTTCTTCTTCAGCCGTTTCCGAGATCCTGGTCATTGTAATGGGGGCAGCTCTTTGTTTACATTTCAAAAAAACATTTTTATTTATTCCCAAAAACATCCAAAAGGTTATAAAACATCAACAGACAACTAGCAAACAGCAGTACCTTTTGGGAAAATATTTGGAGTTGGCCTATGTTTCATTTTTAAAACATGTAAACAAACGCTGCCCCCATTAGAATTGCTCATATCTCGGAAAGGGCTGAGCCGAAAAATGTGGCATCACCAGGTACTGACAAGTCAAGGGTAGCGTGAGCAATACAACTGCAGGTTGAAATTGACCAAACTGTCCCTTTAACTCAAATTGAGACTTTGATTTCTAAGTTGCCACAAATATAAGCCTCAAGTTGAGAGCCTCAACTTAGAAACTCAAGGCACCAGGGCAACTCACTTTTTTAAGTTTAACTGGCTTAAAATGTTTTACAGTGCATGTGACTAAAACTATGGCTGTGGTAGTAATGCTCTCAGCAGCAGGCAGTCTCACCGTGTGCCCCGTGTCCCTGTGGTGACGGCAGCCTGACATGTGGCACTCTTCCCTGGCCGCACACCTCTTGGTCACGAACCGCGTCTTGCCATGGTGACTAAAGTGGTGAACCGTCATGCAGTACTGTGTATCTGTTTGAGAGATGTAGAATAGATGAAATGGCTGAAGTGTTAGGCAAACGTCTGTATGAGGAAGTAATAATTAGTCTACGTATAACTGTTTGTTAGCGAGAGAGAGAGAGAGAGAGAGAGAGAGAGAGAGAAAGAGAGAGAGAGGGAGAGAGAGAGAGAGGGAGAGAGAGAGAGAGGGAGAGAGAGAGAAAGATTGAATATGAGATTTGTGTATGTGTGTTGTGTAGGCTGCATGATCTGTATTAAATAGTTAAGTTCTTACCTTGTGGGCACCACTTGTCCTCTGCCCAGCGGTTACAGCTGTAGTTGTCTGTGGCCTGCTCACAGGTGAAGCACTTGAAGCTCTTTGGGAATGGAGTGGCTGCAGAGAAATTCACATTAAAATAAACACCAATTCTTCAATTGTACACAAGCACACTGACATAGCTTTTGACATATTTAAGTACCTGAGATAAAATAAGGTGTGAATACATTATTATATATACAGTATATCATACAATGTGTTTATAAAGGGAACTGAAACATCATGTAAAACATTTCTAAATTACAGTAATATTAAGCAACATGATTTGATTCAGTGTCCCCCATCTCCATGCCCATAACATGAATTGAAGGACAGACCGTATGGTGTAGGGCAATAACTAAACAAAATGCAACAAAAATATAATCTTCAAAAAGCTCTTTCAGTCAGCACATACCACTGACTATAGTATACAAGTCAGTGGCACATACTATCCACAGGCGGCCGGACGTTGTAGAAGTTGATATGGTCACATGACACCAGTCTGGTGAGCAGCTGGAGAGTGGCGATGAGGCAGAGAGCTGCGGAGATCATCATTTTCACTCAGCCAATGGGAGCAGGAGCTCTGCAGAAAGACAAAACACAGAAAAACAGGTCAGAGGTTACCAAATACAACAGTACAGTTTTTGTTTTCTTCGAGTATCCACTGGTGTTTTTTTGGTGAATGGAACAAATAATGTAAAAAAAAGCAAAAAGCAAAAAAGTAAATGTACTCGTCTAGCAACGGCAACATTCCCTGGTTTTTCCACGCTGGAACCCCTTCCCAAAAAACATTGTTTTGGGGTACCTAAAATGCAGATGCCATGTGAACATTTCACGCAAGGGCAAAATTATACAAAGTTTTATCGGATTCACTCAAATCCATTGCTGTGTGGACGTAGCCTGAACCTGAGGGAAGGATGAGGAACAGGAAGGACAAGGGGGAGGAGAGGAGAGGAGAGGAACACAGGAGAGTGGTGATAATGGAGGTCATCTTATTCACTCAACCAGTGAAACAAGAGAAAGGAGAGAGAACATGTTAAAAAAACCCATGTGATTAGCAAAGAAAACATAATACGCCTTATGGCTCTTCTTCACTTCTCAACGGAACTCCATACTAACCAGCGCCCCCTTTTTACCTCCTGACCCCTAAAATAGAATGTGAAGAGAGGAGAGAAGAAGGGAGGAGAGAAGAGGAAAAGACAGAAAAGAGGAGAAAAAAGGAGGGGATGGGAGGAGAGGAGAGGTGTATTGACAATAATTGAAGGGCTCGGTTTGTAGGAGGAGTCGGCTGGCTTTTTGTTTGCGTGTCTTTGAGTATTCGGTGACCAGTAAATATAGGACTGTTCCTCAGGGGTCAGAGCAGAACAGAATAGAGCAGCAGAGCGGCAGACAGACAGACACGAAGAAAAGGGGCTCGAGGGGGGATGACGAAGGAAAGATTAGCCACCACGCCAGGTCAGGGCAATGAATGAACGGCTGAACACCCCCCCCCCCCCCCTCTCAGGTAATGAACACTGACCTCTACTCTCTTAGGTCACAAGACTTTGCTGTGTGTCTTGAGGTGGGAGAGTGTGTGTGTGTGTGTGTGTGTGTGTGTGTGTGTGTGTGTGTGTGTGTGTGTGTGTGTGTGTGTGTGTGTGTGTGTGTGTGTGTGTGTGTGTGTGGGAGGGGGGGTATGAGGGGTGTGTGAATGGATGAGGGAGTAAGGTGAGGGTAAGGAGGCTTAAAACACACACAAATCAGGATGCTTAAACTGCACCAGAAAAGCGGAGAAGAGTTAGAGAGGTCGATCTTAGGTCTCAGCCAGGGCAAGAGGTTAGGCACATGATGTAAACAGAAAACAGATAAACTCAAATCATGGCTTTTAGCATTCCATTAGTGCCTCACAGGATAGTCAGGGTTTTACAGTCACTCACGCAAGTCCAACTGATGTGTAGAGCTCTATAACTGAGCAAGAAGTGCTCACTATGGGTAAGAAGCCTGTCCACTAAAGTATGTTTTTCTGGCTTCGAACTCTTTACAAAGTTAATATATGATAAATCGCAATACATGGCTATAACACCATGAATTCGTTTAATACTCACTGATTTTTAAAGAAATTTAAAGCAGGGAAGTAAAAGATAAGAAAACAAGGTAGAAGTTATACAGTACACAAATGGCTTTCCCATTGCAGAGTAGAGAAGATCTTCAGAGAGCAGATCTTACAAGGTCCCAGCCAGGGCAAGAGGTTAGGCACATGATGTAAACAGAAAACAGATCAACTCAAATCATGGCTTTTAGCATTCCATTAGTGCCTCACAGGATAGTCAGGGTTTTAAAGTCCTACTGATGTGCACAGCATGCCACAATTGGGCAAGAAGCGTTCACTAGGATAAGAAGCATGTCCACAAAAGTATGGCTTCCTGGTGTCAAACTCTTTCCCAGTTCATCGCAATACTTTGTACATGGTGCTCTAAGACCAAGACTTGTTTAATACTGTTTTTTGTTCATATTTTTGCAGTATTTAACGTGGGGAAGTAAAAGATAGAGAAACCAGGTAGAAGTTATACACAAAATGGCTTTCCCATTGCTTTTGTTTCACCACCCAGAGTTTACCTGTGCAGGACACTAAAGGCTAGACAGGCCACTAAATGTCTCCTTCCCACAGCTTTTATGGGCGCCCACTACCTTGGTGACCATTTGACACCTGCTTGTGGTATTTGCAGGGGTCTGGGGAGAGAGGCTAGCCCCCAGATGGTTTCCTGAGTTAATGAGTGCAGGATTGGATACAGGTTTTTAGATAACAATACAGAGTTACGGTCAGTGGCTACTACCAAGCCCCACGGCCCTCTAGTCTAGATCCTGAACCTGCCATCAGAAACAAGTTTGAGAATTCTAATTGCAATTCTGGCCACAGGCAGCAAACCAGTGACAAAAACAGTTGTGACACAGCCAGCTAGGGCCATTCTGTACCTTCATAGTAAAAGTGTTGTTTTAATCTAGCCTACAGTGTACATTCACATTTCAAAGGCATTTCATTAAGCATTATGAACTGTAAAAATGGGCAGAAACAAAACGACAAAGGGGGTAGAAAGATAGATTCATAGCAACAGGCCAGCTCACTCTTTTCTTTTTCACTCTTCTCTTTTCTAACCTCAAATATGTCATAACAACATTGTGACATTAACGAAGGCTAGATCATAACACCAAGAGCTGTATTGTTTGATACAGCGTATGCGTTCTCCACATTACCATGGCAACAACAAAAGATCACCTTCCCACACACACACACACACACACACACACACACACACACACACACACACACACACACACACACACACACACACACACACACACACACACACACACACTACTCGATCTGTTTTGGCACTGGTCACCACACAAACCTATTCTTGACCCTGACCCTTTTGGAAAACAGTCAGCCACAGGGTGGTCTCCTCTGCATACAATACATGCCTGGCTATCTATCTCACACCAGCGACACACACCCAAAACACACACCTCTGGCCCAGCCATCCATCCGCCTGCCAGTGACATGTTTTGTGCAAGACTCCAACCAAAGCAAACAGACACACGCACGCACGCGCGCACACACACACACACACACACACACACACCCACACACACACACACACAAACACGCACGCTGGTGTCAAGGGTTAGCGTTGTCACCAAGGGCATCTTTGTGTCCAGCATTCACTCAGTGGTGTGTACAGCCATATGTCTGGGCAAGCTGACACTTGTTGGAGCTGCTCCGTTCGCTATCTTTAGGCCTCCCAACTGTCCACGGCTCAGCATTCAATCTCTGTGTCATCGCCCTAAGTGGTAGAGCAGGAGGGCAGACACTGTTGTTGCAGTCCAATTACCTCCTATGAGCTCTTCAATTGTGCAGTGACGGTTGCTGCTTTAAAAAAAAAAAAAAAAAAACAGGAGTCGATCAGGACCCCGTTTCTTGAAAGCATCATAGCTAACCAGTTAGCAACTTCCTAGGTTTCCAATGGGAAATTGCTTTGCAACCAAGTAAGCTGCACAGCTCTGTTGAGAAACACACCCCAGTTCTGTTTTGAAGTGAAGCAGATATGAAGTCCACTGCTGGTTTCAGGCAGCAAACAGTGGCTTTTATGATTAGGCTGGTATTTAGATCAGAGGGTTGAAGGTTCGAATCCCACTCTTACCCATCCCTACACCTGGCTGAAGTGCCCTTAAGCAAGGCACCTAACGCCACATTTCTCCACGGACTGTAACCAATACCCTGTAAATATCTGTAAATATCAAAGTGCAATGTAATGCAATGTAAGGCCACACCAATTTAATTTGTTGGTTCTCGGATTTTTTCAGGAAAAAGTTGAAGCGAGAGGGCGAAAAAAAAAAAAAAAAAAAATTAGTCGTGTGGTTATACCACCTGTATATCAGCCTCACATGGACCTCCAAAGGAAGGTGCAAGACAGGCAAACACCTGGACATGGAGAAGGACAGTGTAGAAGGGAATTAAGGCAGCCAAATAGACCAGGCACAAAATTAGCTCACAGGGCAATTATTATATTAATCTGGTTTGAATAAACTGAGATGATTCAACAGTTGAATAGTTGTTGTTTTTCTTTTTTAAAACTGCTATCCCACTCCACTAATTCCACTAAGAGCAATACTGTGTTTCACCGCTGCTACTGCTAACCCACAGGGGCTTCAACTTGCCATTGCATGTTTGTCTGTAAATGTTTGAATGTAACACGTTTCCTGATTCGCTAGTCGTAATCGGCATGTTGAAAGGAGTGGTTTTATTGGTTCTCTACGTCACATGACCTCCAACTACTAAAGAGACACCTCCCCGTTCATGAAAACATGCAGTCTTCGTTTTTTTTTTAGCGATTTCATTTTTTGGGGTATTGAAACTGATTTTTTTTTTTTTTTCATTTTGTTACAAAATACAAGAGGCGAATCCGAGAACCAACAAATTAAATTGGTGTGGCCTAATGTAATATCTATGGTATTGGCTTTGACACCGGATGCAAGGTATGCCTGCTTCGAATGCATTGAGATGTTCACTGTTCTAAGGTGTCTGACGTCATATGAAAAAGGTCCATTGCAGAAAAAGACGTTGCAAAAAATGAAGACCTTAACCTGAGGCAGTTCCTGACTATACAGAACACTGCACCACAGAACCACAGAACATGTTGCTAGAAATAAGTCTTTTTTTCAGGACACTGCACATTAATGACCATAGATGTATCAGATTATAGCACTGCCTAGCAGCCAATGGTTAATTTCTATCTGGTGCCTGGGGTTTCGGGACTAAGACAGGCTACCTGAACTACGCAAACACAAATGCAAAGGCAAATGCCAATTTGTGCTAAACAAACAGGAATCTAGGCTGTAGCTTAAAGCTAAATAGGAAATGTACAGGGTAAAAAGGCAAAGCCAAGGCATTCTTTGAATTCATGAAAAGCGTGTTTGACAGAGCTTAGTGGTGTTTGTTCTGAGGTGAGAACAGGGAGCTACAGTAGCTACGTAGCGCCTCCTTTCGCAGCACTTGTTGTGGTGAGCTGAATGGAAGTGTGTATTGTGGCACTTCCTCTGTCTCAACTTGCACCTCAATAATCAACGCTGTTGTTTTCCCCCTGCCACACACACATGTGTGGGCACACACAGGCACGCACACACACACACACTCACACACACGCACACAAATTCACACACAGACACACATGCACATACACACGCACACACGCACACGCGCGCAAACACACACACACACACACACACACACACACACACACACACACACACACACACACACACACACACACACACACACACACACACACACACACACACACACTTTCTACAAGTTTCACAATATGTCCTATGTTTAAAAACATGCCTTATCACCATTGGCCGGGTTAATAATACCTAATACAATCAAATCTAACACTGTCAGCTGAGTGTTTGATCATTAACGTCAGTAACACTGCCAATAAATCACAAATGTCCAAGCAGCAGGCATATCCTGAAACACATTTGGGTTTCACAATCTGTCACAGAAGGCAAACATTAGAACTGCTTCCACCTGACCTACATGGTCAAAAAGAATTTAGGAATTTTCTGGAAAACAATCTTGTTTTAATCTTACCTCAGAGGATTTAGCCAAACGAGAAACACCAAGGCCTTATCTCCAGGTAGCAGGCAGGCCAGAGTTTTAAACCAGAGAGAAAGTGGACACACACACTCACACACACAAACACACGAGCCTCTCTCAGGGAGAACAAGGACTGACTGACTGACTGTGTGACTGGGGAGTGACTTGAGGAGAGACTAGTGACTTGTGTCACAGGCCAATGCCTAGTACCTACCCGCCTCCTCCACTCCACCCCCGTCACAAAGCCACTTCAAAAGCCTGAGGGCCCTCTTCCTGACTCGGAGACTGTGATTGGTCCATAGGTGGGGTCTACTGACTGCTCTACTCTGCTCTACTCTGCTGCTCCACTGTGGTGACCGCTGGCTGTGAGAACTTCAGTTGAAGTGTGAAGTGAGGCCAGCCCAACTCATTAGCATTCACACAACACACCCCCAGACCCATCACCACCACCGCATAACAGCACCCCACCCCTAAACAACCCTGCCCAAGTAGTATGCTCTGGCTATGCATATACTGTACCGACTTTCTCAATTCGTATGTCCTTATGTACCCTCTGCCCCACTCTCACTCACAGATTCACACACAGGAACAGATTAATGCACAGGCATGATATAGCTGCAGTCTAGGGGCCCCCACCTGGCAGGCTCCCCCCCAATAGGCCTTGAAGGACTGTATGAATTATGATGGTGTTTATGTAATTTCGCCCCAGAATTTGCCCGACAAAGGGGGCCAACAGCCACTTGTAGCCTAGGGGCCCGGGCCATTTTAAACACTCTCACACACACACACACACACACACACACACACACACACACACACACACACACACACACACACACACACACACACACACACACACACACACACACACACACACACATACACACGCGCACACACACGCGCACGCACACACACACAGACCCGGGGATAGGACCATAACCTTATGCCTGGCTATCATGTTGGGCATGGCTCTAATGATTAAGGGTAAACATGGCCACTAAATAAAATGGAGCAGAGGGAGATTACAGTAGGCAGGGAGCTGTGTGTATCCAGAGACAGTGGAACCTAGAAAATCTTTGGTATAGCCTTTGACAGGGGTGTGGCAGCAAATTGTGCGCCCTGTGTACAATCAATGGACTCCCCCAGCCACATATCTTCATAAATAGGACTGTGTGTGGGCCCCCTATATACATGGGGCCTTGGTGACCAAGTAACATTTTAGCCCCCTGAACGACACCCCTGGCCTTTGGTATATCACCTGACTCTGACGATGGCTGCAACTGTGGCCATTTGTCTCCATGACAAAGCCCCGGTGTGCCTATGTGAGCTACCCATTGAGCTGGGCAGCCAAGCCACCACAGCACACTACAGCAGCTCACCTAGGGTTTGGGCTATATTACAGTAACAGCCTACTGGTAGCTCATCTTGACGAAGCAGCCCATCTCAATAAGAGCACCCGGCAGGCAGCCGTGTGATTCTTAAGGAGAAAAGGTCACAGGTCGTCGTGGTTTGTCTGTCTGCCTGGAGGAGTTCAGGCACGACTGACTGTGTCTGGCCCTCTGCTCTCCTCTCCTCTCCTCTATCGGTCTATCTATCCACAGCCATGCCTGCAGCTCTGTTGCCTATAGATTACAATCTAATGAAAACTCACTGGAAGGAACCACAGGGAGAGGCTTATCTGGAAACCCAACAGGGTGTGCTGCCTTTACCTGAAACATTTGCACCCTTAGGAGTCACTGACCCACACTGCCTGAGAAAACAGCGGTGGCAAGGGAAGAGAAACCGCGATAAGTGAATACCTGAAGGCCTTAAGAGAGCAAAAAAAGAGAAGACTGTGAGGTATTTGGAAGGAAGGAAAGAAGACGAAAATAGTTACAACTGTAACAAATCGTTCCATTTTTCTTTAGCCTTTGCCTCGCACTTAGGCCTTGAGAAAGCAAAAAAAAGTATGAAGTTGAAAGGTTGGGAAATGGCTGAAAAAAGACTAAACTGTAACAAACCATTCCATTTTTTCTTTAGCCTTTCCCTTTGCATTCCCTGAAGGTCAGTCAGTGTAGTGGGGAGTGGTGTGTTCTCTGGTTCCCATGGCAGTAGGAGGAAGAGAGGAAGTAGGTCGTCATGGGGCTACAATCACTTCCAAGCACGCTCCCAGCAGGGATGCCCACCTCTCTGGAAGTCTTTAATAGCCTCCAGGCTCCGCTCTCCTCTTTTTCTCCTCTCTTTTCCTCTGGATCTGGATCTGGTGAGGGTGCCCTACCCTACCCACTCAGGGGGAACACCTGACTGGCAGACTGTGGGCTTCTGCAGCTGCCACCTGGCTTTTATCACCAAACCCCCATCTCTGTTCTCAGGACAAGGAAATGCCAATAGCTCCTACCGTTCGTTGCCTTTACATCTTTAAAAAAAAAAAAAGTGGCCTGTGTCTTGCTTGAATGAATGAGTGCACAGGAATAGAACTAGACTCAGCAGCGTTCTGAAGCTGGACCACTCTCCGTCTTTGTTCTGAAGATAAAAAAAACTATTCAAAGCGGGATACCTCAGGCTTCACACAATCAATAAATGAATGGCAAATTCTATGGTGTACTATTATTTCTGGAATATCTGGAATTTTAGCAGTTGCATGTAAAAACCAACAGTTTCCACTAAAAAGTTGTTCTTTCTCAGTATGTACTGTGCATATGGCTGAAAACTACAATAAAAAAACATTTGACTTGACTTTTTTCAATCAACACAATGTCCTGTTCTGATAGATCAGACTGCAAGAAACTGTAACCACTGTTCCAAGCCAACACATTAAAGGGAGTTGTTAACATAATGTAATTAACTTTTAAAATAGAAACGGCAAAGCTGTGCTATCACCTAAAGGTGGGAGTTACAGCCTAATGTGGCAGCATGCTGTTATTAGAGAACTTTGCATCAAACGAGGCAATTATTTCAATCTTAACAAGAGGAGGACTAAACATACGTTTGTTTTAACATTTCTTGCATGAATGCAGGGCCGCGTTAACCCTCGCCGAGGCCCGGTGCAGATGCAATCCGGGGCCCCTATACCACACTATGAGCCATATTCAAAACGCATGAAGGCTACACGGTTTACACGGTTTACTCCAACACAAAAAAGGGTGCGCTGAACCCCCTGCTGAGTTCACCAGTCACAACGCAAGCCATTGGAAGCATAGCCAGCTGTCAGGGAGGAGATTCTGTGCACTGCCGTTTGGCAGAGTAAACTTCGGCTCAGCTAGAACTTCCAAATAGAAGCACAACCAAAAGTCTCTTCTTTTTGCTACGTTGCTGCCGACCAATTTGTCGAATCGAAACCGTCGTGGTAAACACGTGTTAAATAATGTAACCTCCAATGGCCTTGGAAAGACTGACTGACTGTCAAAGGAAAGTAGCCTAATACGCTACTCAGCTGTCGCTTGTCGCAAGGAGGGAATCCCCTTAGCAGCGAACCACAGCAAAGCGAAGCTGTCACGAAATCCCCTCAAAATGTACCAATTAAGAAGTCGGCGGTTTTCATCTAGATGGTGCATTAAACTGCAATAGTATGCAATCATTACAGTAGACTACGGTGCAAATTCGTAATGTTAGATGTGGATGTGGATGTATCCCACAAGTTTTTTTTCTCCCCCAGATAAGAGCCACTTGCTAACTGAACAATCTGCGAGTGGTGGCATGTTTTAACTGAACACAAACCCGAACGAACGCAAAGATATAGGCTACGCTGACAGAGCATCGAAATTATTACAGTGCTTTAGGGAAATGGCCATAACAGTGCTTTAGGAAAATGCGACTATATCATTTTAGTGTTTGCTAAATCCTTGGCTTGCCCTGTTGTTGTCAGAATGTCTGAACTTTGAGAGCTGGTTGGTGCAGCTTGCTACGCAGCATTATTGTGAACACTTTTTTAATAACACCTCAGAACGTCAGAAGTGATCCTCGCCGCGCCATGCAAGACTTTTGTTTCGCGAATGCAGTTGGGTGCGTGATTTATTTCCCCACGTTTTCACTATAGAATAGGATAAAGTTAGGTTGGTATGCTGTGCTCTTGTTTGCTTAGCTTACATGATTGCACAAGTCCATGATCGCTATGCAACCATTACAAAAAGCGATTAGGCTATAACACTGACATTACAAAAATGACTAACGTTGCCAACCTTCTCTTCAATGCGTTAATCCATGCCGGGCTGAAGTTTATCCGTACAATCTGAAGTGCTGACGCCGAGTTTCTCACATCTTTTTTAGACAGTAGCCCATCATCAAACTCAAAAAATATTGACCACCGTTTTCACTGGTGGCACACAACCAGAAGCATCTGACTGAAATGATTATTCCGAAGACCTCCGATTCCTGCGTGCATGCAGAGGCGATTCTAGGCTCAGTAGGGGGGCCACGCGAAAATTAAAAAGAAAGAACACTTGTAACAAATCGCCACTACTGTTCCCCAGCTACAATCTTGGGGGGCCCAAGCTGCCTGTCTAGCCAGGTGACAAGATATGCATATGCGCCTCTGCTTGCCTACGGATGGCGAAATGCATCAAAAATACAATTGATTGTCTCAAAATATCGTTTCATATTTTCCAATCTCACGACGTCCGGGGCCCCCTCTAGTGGCGGGGCCCGGTGCTGCAGCACCGGTTGCACCATAGGATAACGCGTCCCTGCATGAATGGAAAGGCTGACCGCATAAATACTAGACATTTTCAGGGGCAGATTTCCAAAATAGCCTCAGGGAAAGTAGCATTCTGAAGGATTTTTAACTACCCTTTCACATCGTAAACATTCTGTTGTGCAATTTGTGCAATTTATAAGCTTTGTGCCTGACAGATTTCTCTGAGGAGTTTTCTAAAACCCCTTTCAACTCGAAGACTCAGGAATAACTCCTTAGATCAATTGACAAATCTCAACGAGCAATCCTTAAGCAATAAGACGTTTGTGCTGTAAAGTTTTTCACCTGGCAATAAAATGTGCTACCACCACACACATTCTCCTGTTTCATGCCAATACAGTTCCCTTTTTCTCACTGTGTTTCACAATGTTCGTGGGCCTAGTGCATAAGCCTGTGGTTTATTTGAGGTTTTCACACTTTGGCTTTGCTGGCATGTGTACAATTTGGAATATGTTTAAAAAAGCACCAGCCTTTTTTACTTTTTATGCTGCATGTATGTACACGTATGTATGTATGTATGTATGTATGTATGTATGTATGTATGTATGTATGTATGTATGTATGTATGTATGTATGTATGTATGTATGTATGTATGTACAGTATGTATGTATAAATGTGTATTTTTGTACATGTATGTATTGTATACGTATATCTATGTAGGTAGTATAATACAGTATATATGTTTTGTTTGTGAGCAGGCATTAGGTCTTTAAAACTACCGCATAACAGCAATGAAAAATGAAACCCAAATAAAAGATGAACATGTTTAAGTCTTTCCATTTTCTTCCATTGGTTTGTCCTGACTTAAAAGACAACAAAAGCTTTAACAGCAGACAAATTATACAGCTGATGGGGAGTTCTATCTGGCACGAGTCGCTTCCTCCTTGTCTAAAATGTCATAATAATCAACAGCTGATGGTTTCTTCAGGGCACGGACTCGGAGGTAATTACTGTTTACTGAGAGTGAGTTTACCACATCCCTAATCAACGCCAGGGCCTCGAGACAGCTCAACCGGTTTGGGAATAATCTTGAAGAAACTTCAGCAAAATAAGTTTCCGTCAACAAATATCACAGGCTGAGTTACATAGGTGAGATTTTCAAACTCCCATAAGAGCACTTTGATGAAATTAGCTGTATCTCGATGGATGGAATATACTAAAAAGGTTCAATGAAGCGGAGGACAGCTCTCTTCAGATTTCTTCTTTGTTTATTCGCCCAATAATAGACAAAGGCGAATACACAAAGAGAAATCTGAATAGTGCTGTCCTCCGCTTCATTCATGCATTTATGTTTTTTTTGTGGGATTCAGCACCCAGTTAAGAAGTGTTAAATTAGCCTATGTAGGCGATAGTGTGAGCGCGTCTTCTCCACTTTTGATATATTCAAAAGGTACCATAAGAAATTCAGTCTGTTTGGCAAGCAAACTAAAACGAGCAGCCTTTCATCTTTTGTTTTTGCTTGTGGAAATGTTCTTATGACATGGACAAACTAAAAGTTTCAGATATCAGTCTTGAGTCACATGAGTGAGTTTTTAAAATTCACATGAGAGCACTTTGATCAAAATTACCTGTATCATGATGACTGGAATAAATTCAAAAGCTGCGATAAGAAACACAGTGTGTTTGTCAAGCAAACTGAAAAAACTGCCTTCATCTTGGCCCTGGAAATGTTCTTGAAGAGACTTAAACGCAATAAAAGTTTCCATTAACAACCAATGTCACAGTCTGCGTTACATGCAGGGCTTTGAACCGGTTCAAGGAACGAAAACGAAAACCGGGAACTTTTTGTATTTTACAGGGAACAGAAACGAAACCGGAAACGTTATTATTTTTTATGTTCTGGAACAGGAACACTTATTTAAAAATAATGGTAACCGGTTAATACCGGTTAATACCGTTCCTCAAACAAACAAAAAAAGTAATTATTTTCCTGTGCACGTTACCATGACGGCTGAGGTTCACGTCCTGTGTGACATCAGACATTCTCTGACTGAATGGAGAGAGAGCTGTGGACTACAAAGTCTCCACTCCACATCTTAAATAAGAGAAACCACTGTCATACAAAAGGGCAAAGTTTCCATTGCATCATTGTAAGACATTGCAGAGAAGCGCGTGTAAAGCGCACCAAGAATGTTCGACGTTATTGGGCATCCATGGCTGCTTTAAATATGCACAAACTCACAATGTCCATCATAGCGCTCTCCGTGACCCAAGTCAGCGTGGAGCGTGCATTTTCATCATTGAGGTTTATTCTCCGCTTCTCCGCTTAGGTCGTCCCTAAATGACAAAATTCTGGAGGATATTCTTTTCATCTGCTTGAATAAACAGTTTGGAATATAGGCTGACTCATTTGCACTTCCGTCTTTCTTGGTTAATTAACGTCATTTAGGCCTATGGGAGTAATCAGCTGACAGGAACGTAATTAACCGTTCCGGGAACAGTATTTTTCTGTTCTAACCGGTTCGGGAACGTCAATTTATTGGTGGAACGCATAACCGGAAACGTTATAATTCCGTTTCTGTTCGGAACGGAACGTTTGGAAAAAAATAACGGTTCAAAGCCCTGGTTACATGAGTGTGTTTTTCAAATTCACATGAGAGCACTTTGATTTAAACTAGCTGCATCACGATGATTGTAATACATTCAAAAGGTACAATAAGATACACAGTCTGTTTGGTAAGCAAAGCAAAACAAGCAGTCTTTATCTTTTGTGTGTGATTTTTTTTTTGCTTAGTCAGTGGCTTTACTTCAAGTGACACCAATGACAGATTTACTGGTTTGTTTTTCGCAGTGCAACTTTTATAGACGAAATCCAAAGCTAGAGCGCTCAAATAGAAACCTGTGCAGGCAAACTTTTATAGAAAAACCCAAACCGCACAGGGCTACCTATAGAGCAGTGCTATACCCTCTGGGCTTTGACACGAATACAATTCATGAAGTCATCTTGGTTACTCTGAACTATGTGCTGCTTTTAAACAACCAGGGAAAGAAGACTGTCATATAAAACTTGGCCTATAAACCAGCAACAAGAAATACAAGTCAGTGGGGGGTAGTGACTATGCCAGAGTTGAACTGGGCATTTTAAGTCTTCTAGGACGCTGTAGGCCTAGCATTCAGAAATCCAGCAGTGTATGAAGTAAAAGTATGCTTACTGATGTTACTACACTAGTACATACACTTTATACACCAGTTTTTGTAGTTCAATCTAATGAGGAAGATACGCTGTCCGAGTAGTACATTTACTTTCACTTCATACACTTCTGCTAACATACAAACTGTGCAGACTTTTAGGATCCAACTACAGTAACACCCCAAAAGCAAGCCAGTGCAAGAATTCTGACAGACACTTCAAGTGTAGGATACATGCATGGGTGTAGAGTGACAGGGTCATATGAATTAGTTCCCACTGTCTTTCTTGCTCTCGAACTACAAAAATGACAAGGCATGTCAAGGCAGTGATAATGGCCAAGATCTGCGGGTTGCCTCCAACCAGCCGAGACACATAAGGGCTCACGTCTTCCTGCTGCTGAGTGTCGGCCACGGCCTATTCAATGGCTGGGCTCAAGGTGAGCTGTATCATATCGTTGTGAAGTCTGAAGGAATTTGTTAATAGTTTTTCTCTCCTTTTTTTCTCCACCACCACCACCAGAGCCCCTAAACAGCAACCCTCATGTTCCATACTCTCTCGCACGCAACATGAAAGCAAAGCACGTAGTACCCGCAAGGAGTGAACAAGATAGCAAGCCAGTAAATGAGTGAGTAGTCAGAACTCTGCTCTCCTCACCAATTTGTCATAGTAAGTAGAGTTGTAATGAAGTAGTACAAAAGAGAATAGAGTATTGTACAAAATACTGCATGCAGTAGAGTAGAGTATCATCACAAAAACAGGTAAAGACAGAAATTCACGAGCTTTACTGTGAAATAACCAGGAAGTAAGCTTTCACTACCTACACCGGGCAAGCAGCCAAGCAGGCAGATGAGAGAGCAAAATAGTGAGTGGAAATGCTCTTGGAAGAGACTTGAACAAAATAAGTTTCCATCATAACAACAAATGTCAGTCTGCATTACACGAGGGAATTTTCCAAGCTCCCATGAGAACACTTTGATTTCAATCAGCTGTATCATCATGACTGGAACACATTCAAAAGGTACGATAAGATAGGCAGTCTGTTTGCAGTGCAAACTAAAACAAGCAGTCTTTATCTCTCAGTGTTTTTTTTTCCCGCTTAGTCAGTTAGTGGCGTTAATTCAAGTGACACCAATGACAAATACTGAATCTACAGAGATCCATGATCTTAACTGTGAAGCAGTCAGGTAGTACTGTACTCTACCAACAACAAGCAGGCAGGAGGACAAGTGAGTTAGTGAGCGAGTGAGCAAGGGAGGGAGTGAGTGAGTGAGTGAGTGAGTGAGTGAGTGAGTGAGTGAGCAAGTGAGCGAGCAAGTGAGCGAGTGAGAGAGAGGGCAAAAGAGTGAGAGAATGAGTGAGTGAGTAAGTGAGTGAGAGCTCTCTTTTCCTCACCAATGTGTGAGGCTGGGACTATAAAGACATGTAGACATTCAGGATCTTTATTGCGAGCTACTGTAGTCAGCCAGGGAGTACAATGCCCACATCGAGCATGCACGCAAGGGGGTGGAGACGAGAAAGCAAAAGCGTAAGTGAGAGAGTGGGTGCACTCCTTTATTCAGCAGTGTCTAATGGTAGGCCTATATACAGACATCTACAAATATCTTTACTTTACTTTACTTAACTGTCAATGTCAAGGTTAAGATGGTACTACCACACTACCCACAACAAGCAAGCATGGGAATTTGCACTGTCTAATACTTGTAGACATGAGAGAGTCAGTCTGTTGATCCCTGAAAAAAGGTCCTTGGTCTGAAAAAGTTGGAATACCACTGGGCCATACCTATAAAGACTCCAGGGGAGCCTAAGGAGAACGGAGCTCTGACCACAGGAATGTGCCTGTCCATGGGGATGGGGTCAGGAGGAGGAGGGGGGATTAGGAAGAGGAGGAAGGGGATGGGATAGGGGTGGTTTTGGGATGGGTGGGGATGTGAGCCTGTGCTGACTGGCAGTGTTCCCGGAGAGAGTGCCTTCATGTATGGGGGGGGTGGCACTTCAAAACACGGATACACAACAGCAGCAGCATGAGGGTGGTGCGCTGTGTGGGGGAGTAGTGGGTATGCTGTATGCTGTGTGTGTGTGTGTGTGTGTGTGTGTGTGTGTGTGTGTGTGTGTGTGTGTGTGTGTGTGTGTGTGTGTGTGTGTTGAGAGAGAGAGAGAGAGAGAGAGAGAGAGAGAGAGAGAGAGAGAGAGAGAGAGAGAGAGAGAGAGAGAGAGAGAGAGAGAGAGAGAGAGACGGGGGGAAAGATGGACCCAGAGATAAGATATCTGCTTTTCTCATCCACGTTCACAAATTCCTTTGCAGATATGCTGACACAATAATAGTTATTCCAACAATCCTTGAAATCATTTGTGAGGCCAGATGCACAGAAAACCATCCATGCTGAGCAAAATACATATGCTATGTTGAACTTACTTTTAATCCTGTATGAGATGGTGTGCAAAGAACAGCTTTATAATTGCTGAATTAAGACTAATCACTGGAATAGGATGCAGATGCAATTCTATGCACCATAGGATTTCAGGCATGTAGATCCACGTCCTACTCTGGTTCTTGCTAGGCTTCTTTCACAATGGTTGCATGCATCCTTTCCCACCACGTCTGTGTACTGTGTCTACCCAAAGTGTGTCTGAGAGTGCTCTCTCGACCTGTCTGTTTGAAACCCTCTTGTTGTCCACAGGAAGTGAGATGCGGGGTTAGTCAGCATCATAAAAATCCTTAGGTCTGAAGTAGTGTTTCTCAACAGGGGTTCTACAGCCTACAGGCTCTAGAGGGAGCGTTGGGGAGGCTTAGGGGCGGCGGCATTGAGAATGATTCAGCTGAGGAAGGGTGCCTTAGTTGCCATTGGGGGACATTAGTCCATTTTTAATACTAAGGGGGGCGCTGGCAGGCTCATGATGACACAGCGGGGGCGTTGGGAAGCTTATGATGAGATCCAGGGGGCGTTTGTTCAAAAAAGGTTGAGAACCACTGTTCTATAGGATGTAAACCTGAGGGGGTGGTGGTGGTGAGGTGCAGTGGTGGTGGTTGCAGGGGGTCATTGGAACTTTTACAGCTTCTTTTGTGAGCAGGGTCCATCACTGCATCCCCCCCACCACCACTTGTTTGTCAAAGCATGCAAGCACAAGACACACAAGGAGTGCTGCCGTAAAGCACTCCTGAACTACACCACCCGCCCCCCCTCTCCCTTTAGCACTACAGCGCGGGACAAAGGCCAGCAGAAGAATGGGGAGATGTGATGGGGAGGCCGAATGGCGAGATAGAGAGGCCGCCTGCTGGGAAGCGACCCAGAGTGTCTAGACTGATGTTTGACCTCAGCCACTAGTGTATATGCCAGGGTTTTCCCCATACATAGTCTTTTTTTTAAGAAAGTGCGCTGAACTCCCAACTGTTTCTTACAAAGTCTTCAGGTGCGAGCAAACAGCAAAGTTCATCTTAAGTAAAAAAGCTGCACTCCTGGGTGTGAAAAAGGCTTAGGCCGAAACGTCTGTTTGTCATGCTAACCCAGTAGATTAAAACTGCAAGAATTAGACCCGGGAGGGCGGCTTTTTTATACTAAATATGCCAGGGTTTTCCCCATACATAGGCCATTCTGTGGCGCAGCACCACACAATAAAAAAAGCACCACAAATTGATCAACAGCAGCACATACTGTACATGTCAATGGGGCATAACACAGGCATAACACTTTCACTGGCCCAATGTTTTAATGCCCATAGAACCACACAATGCTACTTGGTCTGTGGGAAACACTGTATCCCTATACCCTCCCATGGCAGAACTCAACAAAGTGCAGCACAACTAGATGAAAACGAAAGTGAAAGCCCAACTGGGAAACTCTAACTCCCATTGTCATTGTGACACAGCACTCCACAGCACACAAGTGTTCACTGCACACAACACAATTGCATTTATGCCTCACCCCAATGGTGCCCCAAAGGGAGCAGTGCGGCGGGACAGTACCATGTCGGGGTACCTCAGTCATGGAGGAGGATGGGGGAGAGAGCACCGGTTAATTACTCCCCCGAATAACTTGGTTGGTCTGGAGTCGAACCGGCAACCTTTTGGCCTACAAGTCTGATGCCCTCACCACTTACCCATGACTGCCCTTTTTAGATGTAAGCCTTATAACGTTCATCATTCTCACTACATCAACAATAACTAATGAAGCTCTTTGGATGAGGAGTGAAAGGTCTTTAATCTGTAAAGACATGATCAGAGATTCTAAGAGTATAATATTCTCTGAGTCTCTCTGACATGACCCTTTTATAAATGTACTGTTACCAGAATGACAATGGCCCAGACATGACATATTACTTAAGACTGTAGTGTCCTAGTATGGTAGTACTATGGCACAATTAAGTCTTTTCAAAGCTTCTATTACAGTGTCCCACTGGTGGAATGGTACACATTATGAGGCTATGCTCAAAGAAGAAGGTCCAGGTGCTTACACTAAAATATGGCCTGCATGACTGACAAACTTTAGAGCGACAACGGCCAGCAGTGTGCCCACACAGACATGAACAATGCGCTCAAACAAACACTCATCCTGAGTGCTGAGAGATGGAGGGGTCCTACAGAGTGTTTAGCAAACACACCTGAGGGTCTATACACACACACACACAGAGAGAGAGAGAGAGAGAGAGAGAGAGAGAGAGAGAGAGAGAGAGAGAGAGAGAGAGAGAGAGAGAGAGAGAGACTAAAAGAGAGAGAGATTGAGAGTGCGTGCTTGCGAGTGTGTGTGTGTGTGCGTGCGTGCCTACGTATGTGCGAGCGAGCGAGCGAGTGAGCTTCAGTGTGCATTTCCAAAAATTACTGCAGTTCCTTATTGCTTACAGTTGGTCTCTCACTACTAACATGACCAGGATGAATGAACCTTTACTGACACGGATTAGCATGCCAAGAGTGGTAGCCCCATGCTGAAATCTACTGCTCTTTGCGCAAACATTCAGTGTGTGTACGTGTTACTATACAGTACATTCCAGTGTTTTACTTATATATCCTGTATATTGTACTGGGCATGATAAGGGATTGTGGTAGTGCAACGGTCATAAGTGTTGAGTGTAACTTTCCTACTAAGCACACACCGCTCGAATATAAAGTTAAACGCGAAGTGTTTGAACAAGAAGAGTTTTAACATTCTACATGTGGATATTCTAAACGAATCTAGACAGACAGTTAGATAACTCCTACGCTGACGGTATCTACCCGTCTGTCTGTATAGTGCAGTACTGAATGATCTTTTCCCCGTACTTAAAGGCCCACTTCTGCCAATTTCAATATGCTGTTGTATTGCTCACGCTACCCTTGACTTGTCAGTACCCAGTGATGCTGCATTTTTGGCTCAGCCCTTTCCAAGATATGAGCTATTATAATGGGGGCAGATTTTGTATACATTTAAAAAAATCTTAACATAGGCCTACTCCAAATATTTTCCCCAAAGGAATTGCTGTTTCTTACTTGTCTGCTGATGTTGCATAACCTTTTGGATGTTTTTGGGAGTAAATCAAGACTTTTTTTTTAAATTTAAACAAACACCTGCCCCCATTACAATGACCAGGATCTCGGAAAAGGCTGAAGAAAAATAAAAAATATTCTCAGGTAGTGTGAGCATTACAACTTGTTGAAATTGGCTGAAGTTATCCTTTAAATGTCTGTGGCCTCTGATCTCAACTGTTCCTCTACAACCCTGCTCCTCTACGATCAAATCACCAAGCAAAGGAATTACAGTAATTAATGTTAAATAAGAAACTACATTTATTCTTCTCATAGGCAGCCGTAGATGTATGCAGTGTAAAGCTCCACTCAAACGAGCCATCACTGTTCAGATCACTTTCCGCCTGGCGGGTGCTTTTAAAATGGAAATGATCTTTTCATTTGCCTCCAGGCCAACGTGGGAGAGCGCTCTCTGCCCCCTCTACCAAGCTCATTTATCTTCCCTTTACCTTTTAAAAGTACCGCTAAAATGTTCAGTACATACTGGATGTGGGAGAACACCTTCAACACCACATTCAAACAATTCCTAACAACCTGCATTGCTACTACTAGGCCTAACAGTACACCGCATGGCAAGTGATTCATGCATATTCAAAAGTATCAATTGTAACAGAAAATTGTCCACAGTATCAATTGTTGTGACAGAGAATTGCCCACAGTCCAGAGCATAATGAGAAGGACAAAGAGGGTCTCATGGGGGCCGTTAATAAGTTGAGAAGCCTCTGCTCAACAGACTACGCAGTAGTAGGGTATTATTCAAGCAGTTAGTTGGCAACTAGGACGTAATGAGAGGACAACCTTTAGATACCTGATAAGACAACGTCCTCTTCTACAAGGCATCAAGCCGAGGAGGAGGTAACACAAATTATGGGCTGCCGCCGCCGCAACTGCCACCGCTGAATAAACCCGGAAGATCAAGAGCATCCACTATGTGTGTGTGTGTGTGTGTGTGTGTGTGTGTGTGTGTGTGTGTGTGTGTGTGTGTGTGCGCGTGCGCGCGTGCATATATTCACTCAGCCCTAGCCGTGAACCAGGAACAGAGCTAAGTTACACTAGGGAGGTCTTGGAGGGTATCTCCTTCCACTGTAATTTCCAGGGTTCAGGGGGCCATTTTGGCGGTAAAATTACACCCGTCTTGCGTTTCGCGGGACCGTCCACACGGCCGGTTAACAACAAGCACTTTCCCATGTATTGCTTTACCGCACGGTGCATGACACTCAAAAGCTGCTTAAAAGGGTAGTCTTCCAACCAGGCCCAGCTTCTCTCGTTTAAAGAGAGAGAGAGAGAGAGAGAGAGAGAGAGAGAGAGAGAGAGAGAGAGAGAGAGAGAGAGAGAGAGAGAGAGAGAGAGAGAGAGAGAGAGAGAGAGAGAGAGAGAGATTGCAGGAGGGAACGGGAACAAAGGGGCTGCATATGCTTCCTCTCTTACACTCATTTACTCGGTTTCACTTCAAAAAACCCCGGCATGCCCCATCTTAGTATGTCATGGGCCTGCACATGTCACACAGACATGGTGACCCATAGCAATAATTTCAAAGAACGGAATCCCACGTCTCACATCAAATAGCATCTGATATCAGAACCAGAATCATCTTCAGATATGTGCTAGAGTAGGGGAGCAGGCTTCCTATTATTCTTCAGGAATTCAGATTAGAGAAGGTCCATTGGAGTGCCCAGGAAGAGAAGTTCTGAGGCACTCAAGGTTGCGATTTTTTATACTTTTTTATTTGGCGACAATTCCCTACACGTTTCAGCCTTAAAGGCCTTCTTCAGGGCGTATCAAGGAAATCGCAACCTTGAGTGCCTCAGAACTTCTCTTCCTGGACTTAACTTGAGAGCCCCTACTACATGGATGAGCACCAAGAAAAAAGGTGAAGACCCAGAAGCACTCCAATTATCTGCTTGTGTTTGATACCATTGGAGTGTCCATTTGAGTGCAGATGAGAGAAAGGAAATGATATGACATAGCAGCTTTTAAAAGACAAGGTCTGACAGCTGGCCCACGGTGCGGCATCAGTCAGCCATTCACTCATTCACCCACACCAAGACCTCTCCTCTCGTTTCCTTTCCTTTCCTTTCCCTCCCGTCCCCTCCGTTTCCAGACTCCGTCATTACACAAGGGCGCGAGACCGGGTCTGTTTAATTGGCCAACTGATTACACCCTGTGCTCTGCCCGCACCGGCAAACCTCCACCCAGCACCCCCAACCCCAGCTCCGCTCTCTGTAGCCCTCCTGTTCTCTCCCCCTCGGCCGGTTCAAAAGGATCACAGCCCACAAACAAGGCCCTCCTTTGTGTCCGCCATTTTGCAGTGAAATCAAGACGCATTTGTCCATTTGCCTCGGAGGCTACTGAGAAGGTGGATGTACGGTGGAAGTCGCTGGGGGAAGGTGGGAGAGGTGTGGTGGGGTTTGTGGAAGGGATCCCTCGAATCACTGGCGCACAAGTAAGGGTTGGGTGATGGTTCGAGGAAAATGATCATGATAACATTTTCTCGTACCATCCAGTACTATCTAGTGACATCCTATTCTATTCTTATCATCCCTTTCTCCTGACAACTGACAATTTGAAAGCGAAAGGTACTGAAACTCAGTCTCTTTCAAGACAGGTGCGTACGTATCTCACATATCACTTTCATTTGCTTCGTCACCTTGGCCATAACCCACGCAACTGATATTGCGAAACTTTTTCTATCGAGATACCTACAGGTTATGGTGCCACCCTTGCAAAATAATGCAAGTAATACATAGGCCCAGGGCTGATCATCGCCAATTATCTGAATTTCATCACAAGCTCAGATTCTCCAGCCCTAGTTTTAAGAACATGACACTACATCCCATCTCTCTACACACCTCATGTCCCTCTCCAGTGAACATGTCTAGGATGATGCAATCGTATTTGGCTGACCATATGAGTCCAGAAATCCAGAATTCCTCATCTCTTGTAATGGTAACACCACAATATGTTCAACCCAGAGTAGTCAGTAACAAAAAGATGTGTTGAGAACATGCTGACATGTCCTACCTACCATATGACCCTCATCACTGTGGAAGTAAGTTTCTGGCTGATCAGATCAGATCTGGGGTGTGTTTATCGAAAGCGACGTTGTTAGCTAGTTAACAGCTTGGGTAGTTGCCAATTGGAAATTGCATTGCAAACAACAAAGTAGCTAATGAAGTTAACAACTATGGTTTTGAGAAATGGACTCCAGACTTTTTATCAATATATCAGACTCACCAGGCCTATTTAACAACATACTACATAAAGTCTCTGTCAGACACAGTAACAAGAAGATGTGCCCAAGTTGTGTCGAGACAGCCCTACCTCCGTCATGTCTCTTATCACTGGGAAAGTACATTTTTGTCTGATCATCATCATACTCTCAATGATCAGAATTTTATCACAATGTCAAATTCGCCAGCCCTAGTCATCCAACCCCTGTCAGACACAGTCACAGAGATGTGGCCATGACATGTCGTCGACAGAGCCCTACCTCCCTCATGTCCCTCACCACTGATCCAGGGTCAGATAAGGGATGAGCATAATGACCTGGCTGCAATTTATTCTTGTGGTTGAGCGAGCAGGGCGGATAGCATAGCACTGAGTGACATTAACACACAATAACCTGTAATTTAGTGCCGACCATGACAGAGTTACTCATCGACTGAAATTAACCAGAGAGTAACCTGACCTTTAAGGAACAAATTAGACACAGAATTTGTCAGATATTCAGACTGTATGATACTTATGATTGTGATCTGTGCTGGGTTAAGTTAAGTTATCAAGTTGCATTCAAACAGCCTAATGCTCCCCAGCAGATCATTAGTAATTAATAATCATTCACAATTACTCAAGGCAGTCAATGACGATGAAAGGCCTTTAGCATATTTCCAAAAGATCTCCAGAATTCCAGAAGCTAATGCCCTTTTGGACAAATAAGGTCAGTTGTCATAATGTCAGTTGTTTGCAATGATGGTTTGCTTATGGACACTCACTGTGACATGGCCGAACAGGAGATATTTTGGTGATTTGAAATATGTTATCTTTCTTTCCATCCATTTTTTTCAACTTGTCAACATCAGGACAATGTAAATGTTTCTAAAAATCGATACTGGGATAAAGTGAATGGGAAAATACTGTATGTCTGCTATATCACCCTGCCTTCTGTGCTAGTTGTTGGAGAACTTTGGAGGAAGGATTTAGTAGCCTGAGCACATGGAATACCCTTAAACATGTTGACCTGGGTATGAACCAAGCCCGACACATAAATGTAATGCGCACCTTGACACAACCACACCTTCAACTGGTGTCAGTCTTTCATGTGGGGTGAGGGGGACATCTTTTGTGTTTTGACAGCTGAAAATCAGTGTCATATACTGAAGGAGGCTTATCCTCCTTGGATTTCATTGGCTTCAAAATGGCTTATGCCTTTCTGTTCACCTGCAGTGGAGTTAGAAAGAAAGGAGGACATTAGGGCTTGGAGTATGCAGAGAATTTAAAACTCAATACGTCAGGTGCACAGCTCAGAGCACGTCAGAGACATACCGTACGCCTACCAGTTCTGAAGGTATATACAGCATAAACATCAACTTCAAAACATTAAAAAAATGAAAAGGGTGGCCATTTCCCACTGTATAACAAAATACAAAGCTTCTTCAATGGATTTTTACCACAATACTTATACTAAGTCTTAGATATTAGTATCTTGTAAACAATCAAAATCATGCTAACCATAGTATCCTTGGTTTTCAACTGATGCCATTTATAAAGTATAAATCAAAACCACACTGAATGTCAATTTAGGAATATTTACTGCCTTTCACAAAAAACAAGCAGCCAAGACTAAGCTGATTCCAACATTAATACCCACCTATCTCCATAGAGGTATAAAAAGTGTTGAAATAACTGAAACTAAAAGTCCTTAACATTCTACAGTATGCAAGTACCCTCTCATTATGCCCAGTGCAGCTCAAATTAATTGGCTGTTTCATCAACCAATATAAAGCAGGTGATTAACTTCCATTCATTCTGATCTGCTTGTTAACTCTCAAGTGGGCTTTTTTCATTCACTTTTAATTAACAACCCACTATATGCCAAACCTTAGAACCATTGATGGGAAGTCGGAGGAGAGGAGTAAGGGTGAGGTGGGGATGGGGACTGTGGTTCTCCGTTTATGAAGCTTTTGTCAAGAGCGCTTTTCTAGTGCGGATCTAATCTGCCGAGATGTTGAGAGATTGGGCACTGAAGCGCCCTTGTCAAGTTTAAGATTAAATAAAAAACCCACTCGGAGCTGTGTCAGGTGGGCCGTGGGCCAAGGTGAGTGAATGGAGAAATGGAGGAGAGCTTAACCAATGGTGGGGGAAGGAGGGTGAAACACAGTGAGCCCTTCTTCTCCTACCCACCGCATGTGCTCAGGTGTCATACGTAGGAGCCCCCATGGCAGGATTAATGCACAGGCTAGATGTGGCTGCAGGCTATGGGGCCCCCACCTGCTAGGGGGGCCCTGCCCTGATTGCCCAAAAGTGAAAAAACTCACAGCAACCTGTAGCCTAGGGGCCCCTGGCCATCTTGATCCGGGCCTGGGAGCCCCATAGCAGCCAGAGAAACTTGATTATGCACTTGATAGGCACTGAAGATGTGGACTATGTGTGAGTTTAGAGTTGCCTGGCCGGGTGTGCTCTGAATCAGAGGGCTGGCAAGGAGCCATATCATAAATCCGGGGACCCAGGATTGAGTCCGACCCATGATCATTTCCCAATCTCCAATTGCAATTTTCAATCTACAATAGTCTATAGAGCAATGAAAACATGGGATTTGGGAATGTCTAAATCAAATTTGGGAACAGATTCAAAGGTCCTATTGCATGGACGTTTCACTTTCTGAGGTTTTTAAACCTTAAAATGTCCTTCCCACAACAAATCCACAGTTAGCTGTCTGTAAAGTGATACTACTCAACCTTTCCTGTTTAGAACTCTAAGTTAGTAAGCTTAATGCCTGATAACACTTTCTAGCTTTCACATTAGCAGCAATAAAACAATCCTTCATCTAAAGTGGTTTTTCATCCAAATAAATGCTGCTTCAGTATCTGCTTTGTCTTGAAGTATTTATCAACAAGAAATGAAAGTGAAAGCCCATTGGGAAACTCCAACTCCCATCGTCATTGTGACACAGTACTCCACAGAACTTTGCACACTGCACACAACAAAATTGCATTTATGCCTCATCCGTGCAAGGGGGCAGCCCTCAGTGGCGCTCAAATAAGGTGCATAAGGAATGTTGAATATATTACTCTCTCCTCATCAGGGTTCAAGTCGTGTCATCTAGTAGTTCTTGAAATCTTGAGATTGGTGCTATTCGCTTTTCTTCTGCTTACCTACTGCTTGGTCTAAGAATTGATACTACAGATAATAAAGGTACTACATGGCTGAGATACTAAACATCTCCAATCAAAGTCTATAAAGTAATTTACCTCCCGTGACGCAAATGGTAGGGCACTTGTTGGCTATGCAGCAGATCCGAGTTCGATTCCCAGCCCGGGTCCTTTCCTGACCCTTCCCCATCTCTCTCTCTCCCCACTCGCTTCCTGTCATTACCTTCACTGTCCTGTCAAATAAAGGCAAAAAGCCCCCAAAATATATATATACGTATCTTTAAAAGTCTTTAAAAACCATAAATCAGACTGTCTCCTTGAGATGACATAACTTTCAGCCAGAATAATTTGTTCTTCTGTAAATGATGCACCTACAACACAAAGGCTTCTCTGAGGTCTTCCTGGACCTTGTAAGATAAGACACAAAGGGGCCTACATGACACTTATCACTGACCCTTGCAATCTCCAGTGTGTGTGAGGGACGGGTCACTCGTGACCCAGGGGTGAGGGCACCTGACCCGCCCCCGTCGTCTCATTTGGAGTCACCACGATACCCTCTTGATTGACAGGTTAGCTTCAGGCCTGGTTCCCTCCAGTGAGGGGGTGTTCAACGGCATCCCAGCCTGCAAGCTCAGCTCGCCACTATCCCATTTCTAGATCCCAATCTTCTCACGTTGCCACAGAAAATTAACTTAAACAAAGACTTATTTAACCCTGTGACATTTAGGCCTATATAATGTTTCAAAGTTTCAGTTCCAACTAAGGCCACCAACAGTACAGAGCAATCGAGCCATCAACCTCGCATGTTAGGATTGAGATTTGAGCATAGACTAAAAACTGCACAAGGTTTATATTACGTAAGACATACTACGTTTCGAGATAAGGTGGTGGTATGGGGAGCACAAAGTTTTGCTTAGGGCCCCATAATGGCTTCGGCCGGCCCTGTTTCGAGCCATCGGGGTCTTCATCAGGCATGATCAGTGGAATGCTGTAATAGTCAGTGAAAAACCTTAACTACCATAGTACTACCACCGCTATGACAGTGCACAGGGCCTTTGATAGTACATTACGACTTGGCCATCGCCATTCCGGTATCAGCTAATTTATAACAAGCGCCATGTCTTACTGGGTTAAATGAACCATCAGTCGGGAGTTGCAGTGTGCGGATTACTCTCTCTGTTCTTAGATATGCCTTTGGCCTGCACCTGACCTCAATGAGCTCGGTGGGATGAGCAAGTGCATACATGTACTCTTTTAAAATCTACACAAACCACAATTGCTCCTCTGAATTTGAACACCTAAAAAAGCACAAAAAGCACAACCCAAAAAGCCAAAAAGCACAACCCAACGCCAAAAAGCACAACCCAAGCACTCAAGCACCAAGCATTCAGGTGGCACAGGTGGCGGGAAGATAGATAGAGGAAGTACACACACACAACCAGTCTCTCATTCATTTCCTGACACTAAAAAAGGGAGCAGAGTCAGACAAAAATAGTCCACTAAAAGCATGTGGTCTGCCCTTCCTTGACGAAGCGTAATAATAGACTGCATGCTTTGTTCCAGGTAGATGCAGGTAGCTTTTCTTCTCCTCACAGACACATAAAGCAGAGCAGACCTAGTGCTTTAGGGCATGAACATCCCAAACACGGCCTGTTCACAGAGACCCAGTTCCATTACGTCAGTGGGGAGAGAGAGAGAGCGTGCGTGAGAGAGAGAGAGAGAGAGAGAGAGAGAGAGAGAGAGAGGGAGAGGGAGAGAGAGAGAGAGAGAGAGAGAGAGAGAGAGAGAGAGAGAGAGAGAGAGAGAGAGAGAGAGAGAGAGAAACAGAGACAGAGACAGAGAGAGAGAGAGAGAGAGTAATGCACCATTACAGTGATTTGAGAGGCTGTGATAATATAAAAGTGGGTTAGGCGGCGAGTCTTTAAATTATGCTCCTCTGAGCAGGCTGCCAACTTCTGGCATGGAGGAAGCCAACTCCTCTGCAACGCATCTACATCTCCTCAACAGCCAGAAAGCCAGTATATTTATACATTTTCATTATGAGCTGGAATACTAACTTTTGGGTTTTGAAGCTGGAAGGATATGCAGGTGCTGCGAGATATGTCTCACGGGTATGGTCAATGAAGCTTCATTTACCATAATTACTATCTATAATTTCCCCCTACCTAGCTGCTTCCCATGCCTTGTACTTTGTGATTGGTGAAGAACATAACTGGAGTGCATCCCAAACTGCACTGGTAAGACTTATGACCTGCTGCACTTACATCAACAGATGATGAAGACAACTTACATCTAAAGGGTCCAAAATCCCCTTGCACTGCCAACTTTATGTAGATGCTAGGTGCTGGCGAATTGCACGCTCACAAATCATATAAGAGAAGAGAGAATAACAGCACAGTGAACACACCGTTACTCAGCAATGCATTTTGCTTCTTCAAGCAAAGGTGAATGGTGTGTGACTCTCCCTTACTTATAGGGCCTTTTAGTGGATGTTGAATATTCCAAATATAAAAGAGGCAATCACCCTGGCCTAACCAAATAAGAGAGGACACATATGGCAAGGCCTCCTCTGCTCTTCAATATTACATTAACTCAGTTTCTACCTAGTGGTGCTTTAACTACACAAACAACATGCTATGTGTAGGCGTTGGCATGCATTTGAATGCAGAGCACAAGGGGACAAACCACTGCTAGTTCAATCGACACCCCACCCAACTGCAGTCATGGCAGCTGTTGTCCTTTTTAACTTTTCCACTCTCTCCGTCTCGGTCTCTCTCTCGCCTTTTCTTTCTCTCTTTCCCTCCCTCTTAATCTGCACCCATCTGTCTGTCCCATTCTTTCCTCGGCGCAACAGAAAAAGAAAAAAAGTTCACAGCTATCAAAGGAGGCTGCTCAGCTTAAGGCCTCATCTTTTCAGTTGAGTGATAAAAGTTAATTGGCACCGCATGACTTTCCAATTCCTCCGTAATTGCCTAGAGTCCAGTTGGGCTGCGTAAGGTCAGTTTAAAAGCAGGACAGGGGCCGAGGCTGAGAGACCAACAAACACCAAAACAACAACCCTTGATTCAGACAGGGTGTACTAACTGCCCTTTACTAGGAATTCTCCTCTTGCTAATGAAGAACTAATAAGAGTCATGCATGACCAGAAAGGCACATGCTGTGTGTGCACGGAAATACTCTTGGCACGTACCACTGCACAGGGCACAAATAGGCTGAGCAATGATGCATCGACAATTGAATTACACTTTTCATTACCATTGAAAATGGCAGGATAGCTCTGTATTGCCACATAAACTTAAGTCATGCGCCTCAAACTTTCACAAAATGTTTCACAAAAAGTTAAATAAATCTACAAAGAATGTTATTGGGAACGGGAAAGCAAACTTTTTAAACCTGCTTATTTTGCTTCCATTCCGTCTGGATATGGGAATAGTTGGTCAAGATTTAAAACAAAAATTGTAGGCTGTAATGGCTCATGCTTTTCAAACTCATTTGTCGGTGGACCAGAGTTTGTTCTCCCGACATCAGTTGTAAAAGCATTCACTGGAGACAATACAGACGTCTAAAAAAACGTATGTTTAACGAACTCAAAGTTCACCAAAGTGCTCCGAGTTTGTGCTTCGGAGCCCCAAGTTGACTACCCGTTCTTTTGCACTTTCCCGAGGCAGAGGCGGGGGTGTCCGACAACCGAGTTTCAAAAGAATACACCATAAGTCCCTGGCACTCCCTGACCACAGCTAGCCACTTGGTTCTAAAACCAAAGTCAGCAGCACTGCTCCTCGCACGCTCCAGCAGCAGCACTGCTCCGAGTCCATCTCTGCAGGCCTGAGGAGCACCTGTTCATACCCATGTTGGCTGCCTCCCAGCCGGTCTGCTCTTTTTCTCCTCCTTTCTCTCTTCACCTTCTTCTAGTGGAGCGCCTGAACTTAGGGAGCCCTCTGTGGAGACAGACTGCAGACAGGACGGGGGCTCTGACAGACTAATAGCACCCCCCTACTACACACACACACACACACACACACACACACACACACACACACACACACACACACACACACACACACACACACACACACACACACACACACACACACACACACACAGACACACACACACACAATCACCCCCAAGATCTATAACTCCAACACACCCCAAGATCTACTCCCTGGAAGCCCACCCCCCAAACCTAACTACGCATCTAACCCTCTGGCCCCGAACAACAACTGCCCCAAACTCAACACCCCATCCCAAACAGCTCCCCAGTCTCCCAGGCCAACTGACCTCCCCCTTGGCCAGCTAGCTCTAGCCATGTCCTGCTGGCGCTGATGTTGAGACTTCAAACGCTACAAACCATGCCTGTGATCAGCAAGCTGTCCTCAACACAGACATCGCCTGTCAGACTCGGACAGAGAGAACGAGCCAAGGAAAAAAGACTAGAAGACTACAGGAGGGAAGCCTCACTCCTCACTGTCCCTCAAGATGACTAATGGAGAGAGATCGCAAGACAGACTGTGTGTGTGTGTGTGTGTGTGTGTGTGTGTGTGTGTGTGTGTGTGTGTGTGTGTGTGTGTGTGTGTGTGTGTGTGTGTGTGTGTGTGTGTGTGTGTGTGTGTGTGCGTGCACTGGGCTATGGCAAAAATGCTAATGGCTAAGCCCTGCATACATGTGCCTAACAGAGAAAAGAGGAAACCAAAATGTCATTTTTTAAAGTGACATTAAGGAGTGTGTTTATCTGGGCAGGTGTGACCCCTAGTAAACGAGTGACTCCGTTCAAACAAAAGCCATTCCATTTGCGAAAGCCAGAGAAGTCCCAAGAGGGGCCTGCAACTCTGCACTGGCAGGCTAATGTGCCTATGAGGTTTTAGTTTCACGACTGGATGCAGCCCTCTTCTCTCTCTCTCTCTCTCTCTCTCTCTCTCTCTCTCTCTCTCTCTCTCTCTCTCTCTCTCTCTCTCTCTCTCTCTCTCTCTCTCGTCTCTCTCTCTGGTCTCTTCTCACTCTGCAGGACATTAGTCAAGAGTGCATTTCTTCTGCTTCATAAATCAACTAGGACTGTTGCTCTTAACTCGTCGCCACACACACACACACACACACACACACACGCACGCACGCACGCACACACACACACACACACACACACACACACACACACACACACACACACACACACACACACACACACACACACACACACACACACACACACACACACACATACGGACACGCACACACACACTGACATGCAGTCTGTAGGCTATGGCCTTCAACTTCAGGGAAATCCATTTCCTGCTGTCAAAGAAGAAATGTGTCTGGAAATCATGACCTCTTTGGTTAGAAAGATCTGTTGTTGGGACAACAGAGAACTAATTAAATTAGGCCCATTTTCCTTCCAGTCTAAAAATCTTTCAAACGTATTGGCTACTTGTTCTCTAGGCTAGCAATAGGCGTAGACTAGCCTACTTTATGTCACTGCATATTTTGATTTCACACTTTATAGGAACATATACCTTATGTCAAATTATGTCAAATGACGAAAACATGTCATGTGGGTCTTGGGCCTAATGTTTGAAATTTTCGGTAGCCTACAGAAAAAGCACAAAATGGTTGTGAAAACAAAAAGAACCATGGAAATTTAACTTTTTTCGCGAGGGTTGATATTTCAGTCTGATGCAGTAAGATAGTGAGACTATGTTGCTGCACTCGTTCTCTCCGAGTTTTGAAAAAAAGCCTGGTGACAGCTTGTAACAGGGGTCACCAGTGGGTCCCCCGTTTACACAGACACCCCATATGGGACAGTGCAACTGTCATAACTGACAGAGCTGTGTCCACAGAGGGTGGTCAGACAACCACACATGTACTGTTCTTAACTGCATGAGGTTTGCTTTATGTTCAGCAATGCTTATGGTTTCACAAAACGATGTAGGACGCATAGATTTTGTATAATGTAAAGCTCTCTACATAAGGACTGAAATGGCATCGACGACTGGGTAACAGACAAGGCAAAAGGTTTTGACCTAACGGCTCCCATTGTGTTTTGAATTTACACCACCGAGCGAAAGTGCTTGGTACAATGTTTCAATGGAGCTTCACAATGTCTTTTGTTCCTTCGTTAAAAATGTCTCCAACAGCTGTCCGCTCTATACAACAACAGCCTAAATCAACACACAGTGACTTAAGGCACCATTGCACGCTTGACAAATATATTTTCTTTACCAATTCTCAACATTCAGACCTTAGAAAGAGAACAATTTTGTTGTAGGCTAAACTATTCCATACCATTCATTCAGACTACAGTGGGAACTCGAAGTTTACGCGCAGTGCTCTGTCTGACTAGTGGTCACCGCACAGTAACCGTCTCTGCCAAGAAATTAGAAGCGGACAAAGCATCAAATAGACTGAGTCCACACAGTCTTACCTCAATTTGCTTTTCTTGTAACTGAAGACTGAAGATTGGGATATTAATCTTTCCGATCTTCGGATATTTCACAGAGAATACTTCTTGCCAGTGGATGACAGAGCGCGAGAGAGGAGGAGTAGGCGGGATGAAGTGAGTGGAAGGCGGGGTTGAAAGGCAGGTGAAGTTTCGAATCGGCCTCTGGCCAACTTCTTTGTATTTCAAAGGGTTAAATAGACAAAGCAAAACTGAATAATAACAACAATATCAATAATAACACAACAACTACTACTAATAATAATTATATAAGCACTATTGTAGCCTACTTTAACAATATGAAAAATTACAACCAATAAATTAATAGGTTGTTTGTTTATCCCCGTGGTCAGGACTATTCATAGCAACAATGCAAATTGAAATTTGTGCCATCTAGTAGTCAAAATGGGAAAAACGGGCAGGGGGCGTATTACCCCGTGGGGGCGCATTGCCCCTCTCTACTATACTATTGTGCAGGGCCGTAACCAGACATTTTCAAATATAGGGGTCAAACACTGTGCGCTGTACTGTAAGCCTACTGTACATTTAGAATGCTTCAAATACTTCAATCAAACTCTTAAGTTTGTTTTCATTAATCACTGCCTTGAGGATAAGTGGGGGTGTCGTATACTGACTAATTTATCATTGTTGATCATAGGCTATATCGATTTTCATCATAGATAAATTTTACATTACTGAAAAAAATAGAGGACATGACTTCTGTGCCCTGAATGGTGGTTACGGCCATGCTATTGTGAATCTGTAGGGCCTAGGCCTAATGTGCAGTACAAAGAAAGACACAGAAGGACATTTTGAAAGTCAAATCCCTTTATTTCTTTATAGGTGTCACTTTCATGTGACAGCCCAACATTGCCCATTCCATATCAAATCGTAGCTCATGTATTAAAACTATACCTGTTAAAGGAGAAGTCCACTTTTTTGAACATTAAGGCCATTTTCTGAGTGGTCTGCAATGTTTTAGAGTCCCCCTCACCGTTTATTTCATGGTTGCTGCAGTCTCTGTTATTTGGCTTATTTGGATTTGATCTCAACCAGCTTTAGAATGGCCGTCTATGGGCACCTAGAACTCTGTTCTTAAAATCACCTTTAACATTTATTTTCAAGAATATGCAACTCACCAAGTGTTCAGCAGTATTCACTGGTGTTCCTTAAGAATTTTTGTAGTGAAATATGGCATCTGTCGTGTTTTATGTGTGTTTTATGTAGCAATTTGTAAATTAAGTTTCACTTTCACTTTCTTTCACAAAATGGCAAATAAAAAAGGACAGAAGCCATATTTCGCCTTGAAACTTGTTAGGGACTGCTAGTGAACACCCCTAACCACTTTGTGAGCTGTAGACTTTCGAAAACAAATGTTTAAGGTGATTTTAAGAACAGAGTTGCAGGTGCTCATAGACAGCCATTCTAAAGCTGGTTGAGATAAAATCCAAATCAGCCAAATAACAGAGACTGCAGCAAACATGAAATAAATGGTGAGGGGGACTCTAAAACATTGCAGACCACTCAGAAAATGGCCTTAATGTTCAAAAAAGTGGACTTCTCCTTTAACACTCCCTAGATGCCATTACTTCTGTGCCACAGGACTGGCATCCATCACATTTTATCGACCTTCTCATTTCAAGCGTGATAAAAAGTTCATTAAGACTGGCATGGTATTCACACTCCTGCAAAGACACACACATTTACCAAATGTAGCAGTTTTTTTTCAAGATAAACAGTTAATTACACAAGGAAAAGGGCAAATAGCTGAAAAGGGAAACAACAAACCAGGTGAGACAGTGCTTGTAACGATAGCTTAGCAAACACACCATGGCTTACAACCAGTCTGCAGACTCTGCACAATACCAAGCACCAGTCTTTGTCTACACGTCACTTTACTTACAGATGGTGAGGGACTAAACCACGGTGCCATGCGTGTGATATCACACAAGTCACTGGTTGTCATCAACATTTAGCCCAACTACTATGGATGAACGCAGACAGAGGTGGACATCCCAGGTTCAAAAAGTAAAAGTCCTGCATACAGTATTTGTTTATACACTTGACCAGGGGATCCCAATTAGTGCAACTCTTCAGTTTGAGGTGAAGTGAGAAAGTTAAGTTAGCCTACCTGTGTTACTCTTTTATCTAAGAACAGGCAGTTGGGCAACATGACTGGACTTTTACGTTCTAATGTTGGGTTGTCCAGCTCTGGATGAAGGGCAAGACGCTTTCAGAGTGTGTAGTGGGAGGGAGAGAATACCTAAAATACACAGACACTTCAGATGCCACTGCACGTGAATGTGATGCATTTGTTTGTTTCACTTTGTTTAAAACATGTCCATAAATTCCAGCATTTTCACATGGTTTCATCAAAATGTCTTTCTCATACAGTGTGTTTTCAGTAGAATCAAAAACATGATAATACACTATAACAGCACAACCAGTACTGACATACCATCACAGAATGATCACCAATGGTGTGACGACCAGCATTTTTCTGTCACACCCAGTCACTCAGCAATGACTTGTCAGATGCAAAATGAGGGCAATGGACTTGCCATTAGTGACAACATTAGATCACTGTATTTACACAATATGTTACATTATACTCTTAGTGTAATCAAAATGTAACAGAGGAAAATACAGAATGCAGAATATAAGAAAATAAGGAGGTAGGTTTTGAATGATGAACTTCCCTCACAGAAACACCTGATAGTCCAAATCAGACATCTGACACAACCTATAATAACTTTTATTTGAATACTGTTAACATCTCGAGCAGTAGTAGAGCATGGTTTATCTTAATCTTTCACAACAGAATCCTGAGAGCATAGTGAGAGGTACAACAGGATATGTTACAAAAGAGGTAACTAGCTACGAATGAAATCAGAGCATCATCAGAGGGCTTTATCACACCTGTTCACATGTTTTCCTTTGGGACTCATTAAGTACTGTATCTCTTTGACTATTTGTGCTCAATTAGGCTAGGCTAAAGGCACCCTTTCAGCAGGATGGACTGGGTGGTTGTTCAGCATCCATGCATTGGGTTCCTCGGAGGAGAAGCTTGACCATCATTCACCTTTTTTCTTTTTTACATTTCAAAACAAAAACGTTTGATAGGCTTACGTCAATATTTTCACTGTGCTTTCAGGTGATTTTCTGTTTGAAATTGCTCATACATTTTGATTTGATTTTCCTTTAGCTCTGAAACTAAACATTTAATACATATTGTGGCAATATACATTAAAAAAACTTTAAAAAAAACAAAAACATGTTCAACTAAAACTGACCTAAGATGATAGAAGTGCTTTGGTGTGGATGGTGCATGGCAAACACATATGTACAGAAATACTTTCTGATTCTGATTCATAATAATTCAACCATGATAAAAAAAAACCTAAAATTTTACACCTAAAATTTGGTGTAACATAATTTCATACTGATTGTAAGGACTTAATAATAAATAATAATAATAAAATAAAACATACAAGTTAAATAAATACATGAAACAACAAAACATTCATTTGGGATGTGCAAAATTAAACAATAGTTAAAGTACATAAAAAAACTGTAAAAACCGTTATAAAATACCCAAAAAAATCTTTAAAAAAGAATACATTCGTAACAAAGTTCATACACGGTCCGTTTTAGCATACTCATGATAGTAACAGAGCTCTCAGTATATTTTGTCTCAGCACAGGGTTACTTTCACACTGTAGTGGGGCCCCCCTTTCCCGCAGCTCTTGTCTTTGCCGAAACGGCCTGGCTTACATAGCACATAAACACACATCAGTGGTGCCATATTTCGACTCGCTTCCTTTACAAGTACTGCTTGAGTAGCGCTAAAGTGTTGGTACTGTGGAAGGCAAAGTGTGGAGACAACACAGTTCCCTTCCTTGTTTAATATCACACTGACATGAGGCATGGTGTTCTGTGATTCAGAGACTGAGTATATACACTCACCTAGTTGGAGTAGTAGTGTATGTACTGTATCGTATGTGTTTTTGCACATACAGTAAATGTTTAGATTGTGTGTGTGTGTGTGTGTGTGTGTGTGTGTGAGTGCATCCCAATATGTGACCTTGCCTCCTCCACTTGCCTCCTCCACTTGCTTCTCGTCATGATGACATCACTGACAACAGCATTATATTTCAATATCTTGCAAAAGCTCAATTGTAAAGTCTTTTTCTCATTTGCAATTGGGATGGTGAATGACAAACAGTCCCGCAAAAGTTGTTGTGGCGAGGCTGACAGCTGGGAAACTTTATCGTTTTTCTTCACGGAGGAGGGGCCAGGAGGCGGGACGAGGAGACAAGCACAAGTGGAGGAGGCAAGGTCACATATTGGGATGTACCCTGTGTGTGTGTGTGTGTGTGTGTGTGTGTGTGTGTGTGTGTGTGTGTGTGTGTGTGTGTGTGTGTGTGTGTGTGTGTGTGTGTGTGTGCGGGTGGGTGTGTGTGTGTGTGTGTGTGCGTGCGTGCGTGTGTGTGTGTATGTGTCTGCGTATCTGTGTGTACATGTGCCTGTACCGCACATGGATTGTAAAGGGAAATATCTAATCAAAGTGAGGTTGCACTGGCTCCCTACTAGACTTGGACATAGACTGAGAAATGAAGGAGAAGGACAGTAGTGAGTTTTACCGGTTCTAAAGTTCTTGTTTACAAAAAGGCAATAGTGGGACGGAGCACTGATCTCTGCGCTGAGAGAAGGTTTGACTGCAAGTGTTGTGAGTAGTTGTTGACGTCCGCATTCTTGATTTTCTGCAGAGAAGAGTAAAATGTTCTGTTATAGACATTTCATGAATTGTTCATATCGATCCACAATGGACCTAATTTCATAGGAATAATTTCACTACCCTGGTTTGTTTCAACAGTCGAGGAGGTCAAAGAAGATTTTGACTTGAGTCAAAGGAGAGACGATAATGAATTGTGGGAGTCCATCTGAAATGTATGTACTCTGGGACAAAGAGTGATGCTTGTGCATGTGCACGCGCGTGTGCATACGTGTGTGTGTGTGTGTGTGTGTGTGTGTGTGTGTGTGTGTGTGTGTGTGTGTGTGTGTGTGTGTGTGTGTGTGTGTGCGAGCGCGCACGTCTCTAACATTCTATGTTAAACGCCCCAAAGTAACACAAAGATGCTACAGTATACTCATGGTAAAGCAGCTCCCTCTGCTGGCGCTTCAAGAAAGTGTTTTTCTTTCTTTTTTTAATGAAAAGTACCTCTATTGTAATGTGCCCCTCTACCACCTCATGGGTTATGGGCTACAGACACAATACAACTCTAACCCCATCAGTTGCAACACATGACAAATTACTTTCAACCCACTGATAGCAATGTCCGACATATAGGCTACGTATATTAGATCTACCTCATCAGTAGCGATGCTTGACAAATTCCTTTCATCTCACTGATAGCAATGCTTGACAAATATATTCGTTTTTACCTCAGCGGTGGATATTATGTCTTGCAAATTACTTTCAACTCAGCAGTAGCCCAACATGACACATATATTACTTTTGGCAATCAAATCCCTGACAAATCTACGACCCTTCCTGCTGTGGCCTTGGGGAACATACATGCAGTATATCCTGTGTCTGAAACTCCTTCATCTTTCAACTTCATTTTGTTGCTGCCAACAGCACTGGCCAAAGCAGTGCTGTCCAAGAGAGAGGCGAAGGGGGGATTTCCTAAACTCACCACATGGCATTGACATGTAAACGCTCTTCAAAAGAGGAAGGTCTGTTGCCTGACCCCCACCAGCACTGTACTATCACTTCATTCAATTACGTATAATCGAAAACCAGACGTTTCATATGTGGGTTTTGTGTTTCCACTAGACAAAAAACCCTCCTGATAGGAAAACAATGAGGTATTTTATGTGAAGGGCTCACACAATAGAGATGGAGATGGAATTTGTTTATGATTAAACCATGTGAGCAAGGAACTAATATCCTTGACTCCTAAAACAAGGCGGCAGCAAGTACATTGGACGAATTCGCCGCTCCAACATGGACTAATGGTAATGACAAAGAAGAACAATAATATGTACAGTACACCAATGGTCAGAATGTCACCAATAAACACAGTACATGAAATATGTGTACCCGAGGTCATCTTGCACAGTCTGCCTCTCGAGGCTTGAACTCACAACCTCCAGTAGACCTCTGGCTTGGGATCATGGGAGCTATAGGTGGGACAACACTGAGCTCAGTTGCTATCGCATCTGTATGCGGCTTCAGGAGGGAGATTAACTAACGTTATACCACCAAACTCTGCTAGCAGTTTGTTGGCAATTCTTTACTCATGTATGATCTAAAATGTAATGCGCACTGTTACACCACCAGTAGAACGCTGTAATAGTCGTTGGAAAGACTTTACTACCATAGTACTACACTACTATGACATTACACAGAGTCTTTAGTAATACATTTCGACTGGGTCATTGCCATTCTGGTATGGAAAATGTATAGCAGTGGCCATGTCTTAACAGGATTAAACATAAAGTGTCTGGGCCCAGCTGTGGCTTAATTGGCTGGGCACTGGACTGCTATGCGGGGCGACCCCGGTTCGATTCCCAACCTGGGTAATTTCCCGATCCTCCCCCGTCTCTCTCTCCCACTCATTTCCTGTCCCACTCTTCACTGTCCTGTGTAAATAAAGTTGAACTCCCCCCTCCAAAAAAATATTTAAACATAAGATGTCAACAAACCAACGCTGACAAACAAATCATCTGACCTCTTATTTGGCCTGCTGTGGCTGCTGAGGCTGCTGCTGCTGCTGCTGCTGCTGTTGGTGATGGGAGTTAGGGTGGTGGTGGTACTGCTGCTGCTGCTGCTGCCTCTGGTGCTGCTGGGGGTGATGGGGGTGTGGGTGCTGCGGAGACTGCTGATGCTGCGGGGACTGGTGACGGTGGTGCTGCTGCTGCTGCCTCTGGGCGTGGTGGTGGGGGTGGTGGTGCTGAGGGGATTGCGGATGGTGGTGGTGGTGCAGCTGCTGCTGGGAGTGGGAGTGGGGGTGGGCAGCAGGGTGGCCTCGGGATGCTCCTCCCCGGATGCCGTGGCCCATGCTGGGAGAGCCCTGCTGGCCGTGGTGGTGCCCTGCCCGGATGGGCTTGGCTACAGATACGCAGATGATAAAGATTAGGTTAGATTATTATATTAGGTTGTATTCAGGTCAGAGGTAAGAACGGGTAAAAAAATCCAAGCCCGAACCGACATGGGCCCATGGGAATTGGGCCGGGCCCGGCCCGAGGCCGACTAATTATTGGATGTGTAGGCCCGAGCCCGAGGGAAGCCCAAAATTTCAAATTTTATTTATAAGGAGGGGTGATCTATGATAACAAATCAAAGCCCTTAAATTAAAGCCATTAAAGTATTTTGTTACGAAATCTAAGTTAAATAGACTGTATAAACATGCAGGCCATCTTTTATATTTCTGTGTATGCTGCACTGCAGTGCACAGAGGTTACATTAAGCGATAATCCATCATTGACGCTTTTTTTAAGAGTTGGCGGAAAATTTTAAGGGCGTCCGTCATTTTGACCGGCTGATCATTGGGCCATAAGCCACAGCAGCAGTACGACCTTAAAAATCTAGCGCGGCACTTTCACAGAGAGAGACAGCGAGACAAAGAAGAACAACGACGCGAGCAGCAGAACAGGAATGAAGGAGTTCTTGAATTGCCATTGCAAGAGTTTATTAGGCTACAGTATGTGTCGGGTTGATGAGGCGACCTCTGTTTTTTGCAGACCACGCGTCTCTCGTGGCCAAAACACGGCCGAAATGCCTCAGCGCACTGTGATAGGAGGGAGAGGCGAGGGAAAGCGCGTGCATTCTAGCAGCAGGCACTGCACTGCTGGATTATCAACTGACGTGGAATATTATTAACGCACAGCCTACATAGCCTATTTATTTATTTAAAAAAAAAAAACAAAACAAAAAACTGTCAACGATAGAGAAGCCGAACCCGACCCTACCCGAACGTAATGAGTGACATTTCAGGCCCGACCCGACCCGAAATTGGCTCGGGTTCGGGTTCGGGCTCGGGCCTGGGCCAAAAATCATAGGTCTAATTCAGGTCAATTGTTATTGCACATACAAAATACGACACCTCAGCCATGGAGTGAGATAGGGAGTGGAAGGGTGAACCTGCAATCCTCTGATCTAAAGTGAATCTTCTTAGTCACTAGGCCACACTGGCCCGTCACAACAACATCAATGAAACACAACATCTATGGAAAATATAGGAATTGGGTGGTTTGAGAAGGATATAGCTGAGTGGGGGCGGGTCTTAGTTACCATTGAGGTTTCATTAGTCTATTTCATTTCTTACTGTAATACTAAAGGGGCGTTGGCAGGCTCATGATGATGCCAAGGGGGTGTTAGGATGAGGTTTAAGGGGGCGTTTCTTCCAAAAAGGTTGAGAACCACTGGTCTCCTCACTCACCGATCTGTGCCATGTGTGCGCGCCTGGCCATGTTCTTGTTGCGCACCACCTCCTTGATGCGGTCCACCTCCTGCTGGTACCTCTTGCGGTCGCGCATGCCGCTCTCCTTGGCATCCCGCAGCGCCGCCTCCAGGGCCTTCACGCGCTCCACCGTGGCCCGCAGACGCTTCTCCAGCTTGGGCAGCTCGCAACGCAGGTCCGCATTGTCACGCACCAGCTGTGGATGGAGAGGGGGAGGCAGCCAGGGAGGGATGGACGGATGGAGGGAGAGAGAAAGAGAAGGATGGAGAAAGAGATGGGGAATACAGAGTGAGAGATAGAAAGAAGAAGGGAGAGAGAGGGTGTGTGTGACAGAGAGCGTGAGAGAGAAAGAGAGAGACAGAGGGAGGGAGACAGGGAGAATGAGAGAGACAGACGGAGGAATGTAAAAAGGTTGTCTTAAGGAGTACTTTCTAGGCTAAGTGTAACAGGTAGAGAGAGAAACAGCAGAACGAGAAAATCAGAGAATGAGAGAAGAGAATGAGAATGAGAGACCTGTACCTGCTTGTGGACCTTGGTGAGCTGTTCCAGGTTGTTCTCTAGGAAGATGATCTTCTGCTTCTGGGCCAGGCTGCCACCAGCCTCATCACACTCCAGCTCTACACTCTGGGCACGGCAGAGGGCAAACACATGCATTAGATTTCATCATTAACACAACTGGCATAACAATGTTTTGCAGCCTAAAGCTGCATGTACACCAAGAACGACTTATGCTACCTGAGTGACAGAAGTCATTATTTCTCTATGGAGGGTCAGCAAATAAAGTGACCAAAGCGAATTCGCCGGGAGCGAAGCGACCTGAGCGACCAGAGCGATTGCAATTAAAGTCAAGCTAATGTTATGGTAATGAGCTATGTTCATAAGAACATTCAACGATGAATGTTCATATCTCTGAATGTTCCTGGCTGACAAGGCAGAGCTGTTATGTGATTAGCTAAATCAAACATATCAATGTCACAGAGTGAATAAAGCAAATTATTGGCGAGACTGCTTCAGCGGCCTTGGCTACTTGGTGTACTGTACACACAGCTTAATGGTTAAAATGCCTTGAGGAGGTCGGAGGAGAGCAGGATCAAATTCCGTAGGACACTAGCCAATACCCTGTACCTCCCTGTACATAAACAACTGTAAGTTGCTTTGGATAAAAGCATTGGCAAAGTATTATGGAATGTCACAAATGTATAGGTCTCAAATGGTGTCCAAAGGGTCATTTATTTGTACCAAATCTTGTCTTACACACAAAAAATGTCAACAGCAATACTGTGATTGGAATATTAAGTAGTTGCCTATATGGAACAACATGCCGGGTGTCAGGTGGTTAGTACACTACCGTATGTACTAGGGTAGGTTGATGTGAGATAAGTTAACAATTGAGATTTACCCACAATCAGGCCAAAACTATGTCAAACCAAGATCACTCATAGAGTGCAGACATAAACCAAGCCAACTGAAATCAACAAACAAAATAGAAGCAATACATAAACAAACCCCTGCAGTGCCATAGCCTCCTTGGCCTAGGTAATCAGTCATTTAAAGAGTTTATGAAACGAAAACAAAGTAAAGGAATTTGACCATTTCCAGGACAGATTCTGAAAGTTCTAAGCCTTGTGAATTAAATGGGATATTGTCTGGGTGATATTTTGTCCTAAAAGTCATGTTAAAACGTTCCCAAAAAGTGTTTTTTTGGTGACATGCAAATTTTATGCAAATGATATGCGTGACATAGAAGGGGTGAGTTCACCTCATTCCACCTTGTTCAGATCAATGGCGGCTAGTACCAAAACAAAGCGCAGTGTCAAGCAGTGTGTTGCTGGAGAGCCGAACGGTGCCAGCTGCAAAAATGGCTACTTGACAGAAGGAATATCTTTGCACAAGTTCCCTTCTGTGAAGAATGATGGAACTGTGGCCAACAAGGAGAAGGCTAAATCAAGCTAGGGCTCTGTGGATCCAATGCGTGGTTTTGAAGCAAGCTTGTGGTCACTGTTGTGCTCGGCACATTTCCACCCCTTGTGCTTCACCACAAATGTGGAGGTCGCGGGCATGGTTGGACTGAAGAGAATGCTATTGCCTCAAGCAGTTCCAACAATTGACATCGCCGGCGTGCAGACTGAAACTGCCCCTGTTTTACCTTGTCCATCTGCTTTGTATGTTGTTTTCAGGAAAGGGTAATGCACATTACATGCCAAACCATTGCGAATGCTCTCGGAATATGCACTTTTTGTTGATTGCCATTCAACTGGTCAATATATTGGTTTTGGGAGGATATCCGCGCATCAGCGTGGTGCTCTCGGTCGAGGACAGCCAACTCACAGACTGGGCTACAGTAGGGCTTTTTCTGAACGGGGAAATAGGGGCGCTCCACCCTCATACCTCCGTGGGTGCACCCTCATACTTTTATTTATATATATATATATTTGAGCGCCCCTAATTAATTTCTCATTCATGGGGGGGAACACCCCCCTTCACCCCCTGTAACCTGCCATGATGCTCCCTGATGCCAAAAAAATCCTAGAAAAAGTCCTGCTACTGCTTAGCGAATAAACGGAGATGCACATAGCGTAGGCCTACTTTGAAGCGTTGATTGTTTGTTTTTAGTATTGTGGTGCATGTGTGGCTGACGTTTGGACACACCTCGTCAGGCTGAGGGACACGCAACGCCTGTGACTTTGAGCACAAAAAATAATAATAATGATAAACGCTAAAAAATATGCTGAGGACTCTGGGCTATATAGGGTGTTTTTCCAACAGCCTAATACCTCCGTTTTTTCTCTAGTTGATGATATTTTTGCATGTAGCCTACATGCATTTCAATCACACTATATCGCGCAATTGAATCAAAATGCCCCCCATTTGTCAACAAATACACATGCCATGTCATCTTTGGGTCATGGCAAAGTGCGCAACCGTAACCATAAACATAAGAACTGTCAGGCTATGTCAACAATCGTCACTTCACCTGTCAGACATGTCACTTTCTGCAGATGTATCAGTGCCTCTGAAATAGATTTGTGCTGCTGTTTTTTTTTCTCATGAGGTTGGATGTGTGGTTTTTCGACACACTGATGTTTGTATCAGAATTTTGGTTCCTTTATAAGATGTGGGTCCATCAAATGTGTGTTGTTTTCTCACATCGCCATACTAGCAAACCAGGGACTCCCCTCTTTGATGTCACAGCCCAGCTCATTAGTCACACCAAATTTCACAGAATTCACACTTTGAGTTGCCATTTTCACAAGTTCCTCCAGGATGATTGGGTTCAAAGTCTCATCGATGCTATCAGAAAAAACAAGGCTTTAATGGGAATGACCGTTTGTTTTCGTTTCATAAACACTTTAATTCTCACAACCAGCTCATGAAGAAAAGCGCTTGCTGGAGTGAGAGCTCCCTCTAATGGTGAACTCTGGCAACAACAGATGTGTTCTATATTTGCACACTTCATGAGAAAGGATGTAGACCTCCTCCCTATGTGTTAACAGCTAAGCCGTTGTCTTGATGCTGACTCAAACACACACCCTGGGCTGAGGAGTGATGTGTGTATCATCCCTTTCCCCTTGAGGAGGTACATGAACTTCCTAAAGCATATTGTCAGTATTTTAGCCAAGGGCCCTTTTTCTACATTTCCTTTCTCACAGCGAGAGTTGCCCGTCCACATGGTCTGTGGTACCTAGTGTTGAGGCCACGAGCCAAGGTGCGATGGGCACCAAGCCACCTGACATATGAGGGAGGCTGAAAAAGTCAGTTCATTTTAGACATCATGGAAATTCTTACTGTGGCTCACACTAAAGGACGCATAAGGGAACATGAGAGGTGATCCAGCCCTTACTTTTAAATGTTCCCTTACAATACTAGGGTTATGTTATATAAGCCATGGAAACAATCGTGTAGATGCTAACTAGATTAAATTAGATGATAGAATTGTAGGTTTACTTTAGGTTAGACATTTTGGACAATAAGCTGAAACATACAGACAGGGCCAAAGATATGGGATGGTCAAGTTTGTAAAAGTCAGATTCAAAAGTCTGCAGTTTGTAGTCTAGGTAGTTTTACTTTAACTACAGATATTCTATAACGAAATGCAGTCTTACCATTTTCACACGAGTATTGAGCTCATCAATAAACGACTTCCGTAGGTTATGAAGCATTTGAAGTTCCTTAGCCTGTGAAGAAAAGACATAAAATTATGAATACTGAATGCAGTATATCTACTGTTCTCATACTACGGTAAGTTACATAAATAATACAACATCTACATTTCACTCTCCAAAGCAGGTATTGATTGGAGTGATTGTCAGAGTCTGAATTACAACAGAGACGTATTCATATTTGCTGAATGGAACTTCAAAGGGCAAGGAATCGGATGCATTAGAGAGTAGAGGAGAGACGAGAGTGGTAAATTAAGGTGTCTAGTAGCATTTGAATACACAAATGAAATAAATAAACATTGCATGACAAAATAAAAATATAGCATATGCTAGCATACAATCTGACATTGGGCACCAGAGATTAGGCAGCTGATGAATGTGACTGTACCAGCGTGTCCACTCACCACAGTCTCCTCAAGCCCCTTCAGGTCCTCCTTGGCCTGCTCTCTCTTCTCATTCAGGAGACTACAGGGCAGACACAAAGGTTGAAGGAGGGAGAAGGACTAGGATTAGTGACCAGCAAAGAGACAGGACTAGAAAGTGTAAAGTGGCACTCTACTCTGTCATCTTAACGTTCAATGAACAGATTTGATAATTGTTGCAACCAGTACCATTCCGGTAGTAAGCTATAGTTTTTGGTGCTGATTTTTTTCTTGTTCCCACAAGACACAGGACCAAGATTGCTTTTGCTAACCCTATCTAAGGCAGCAGAGTATATAAGACATATAGGAGCACAGGTGCATTCATGACAGGCAAATGTTTCTTCAGCGTATGAATGGCCACATAAAAGTGTTGACAAAGTAGATGTACATCCTAGGCAAGTGCCAAAAATGTAACAGAAGAAATATGAGCACCTTCAAAACAGATAAGGTTTTATCAAAATACACAGCCAACAGATTTCTCCATGTGTGTACTTGTACAGTATTTTCTTTAGGTCACACGAGGAGGCCACGAGACTCACACAAGCTTCTGAAGCTTCTGGTCCTTCTCCTGCTCCTGCTGCTTCAGCTTCTCACAGTCAGACAGAAGCTTCTTCTGCTCCAGCTGCAGTGACTCGTTCAGACTGAGGAGACAGGTACAGGTAGAGAGCTGCTATTATAGCCAATAATATACAACCAGAGATGGTGGACGAGGTAGAGATAATTCAAGCCCCTTCTTTTTGACATCAGGCAAACTACCCTTTAAGAGACCAGTGGAGGTTGAGAATGAATGGAGTTCCCTTAGCACATTTGCGTTGGTGAGGCGTGCTTTAATTTATCTTGCTCTAACATTCTGACTATCTTTATTATAGCTTCATGATTTTTTTTTCACACACCTCAGCTGGCAGGTGGGTTGGGGTCCCTAATCAGGACAAAGTTAAATGGACATTGTGCACTGTGCAGGGTTTTTTTTTCTGATTATACCCAAAAAAGCCCTTGAATCTTGAATACTACTACTACTACTAATAATAATAAACAAAACAAAACAAAGTTCCAAGTGTTCCAGCTAATCATAAGTGTACAATCAATATAAAAATAATATGGAGTGTGTTATATGTTACATGCAGCTTTTCCAAGTGCCATTACAAAAATGTTGTGTTGGCACCTTTACTGTTAGTCATTGTTTGTAAAGTTAAGTGGCTGCAAGTGAACATTTTGCAGTAAAGATTTACGTAAGCCTGGCCTGCGATGGAGAACATAGTCAGAAGGCCAACCACAAGTATGGTATAATGGTGTTGCTTTTAAAAACTCCCTTACTCTTTGAGTTCGTCGAGGATCCTCTGCTTGGAGTCGATCTCGTCTCGGAGGCGTGACAGCTGCTTCTGGTGGGCTTCCCTGTGGCCCTCCATCTGCTCCTCCAGGGTCGCCTGCAGGGGGACACACAAAACCACACACAGCCTTCTATAAAACTTTCACTATTTGTTTCAATTAAGGAAAATTGTGAGGGTGCTGGACCAAATGTTCAACTCAAATTTCCAGAAAAGAGGCCGCACCTTGCATAACATTGCCTCTACGTATTTTTAGCATTAAGTTCAACATTGTTCAACAATATAGATTTTATTTGGCTCAAATTCATTCTGAATTGAATATTTAATCCGGAACCGGGAGGGAAACAATCTGATACACTTCTCAGAATTAAGTCCAGTTGGAGTGTTTCCTGGAACTGTCTAGTTATTTAAGATGGTGCTCTTTGGTGACAGACTTGGTTGATTTCAAAAAAGTTTTAGAAATACCAAGGCACTCATCTTCTTTGTAATTAGAATGCCTTTATTTTGTTGGGCATAGCATGATTAAAATACTTCATGCCCAACAAAATAAATTCATTTTAACTACACAGAAGATGAGTGCCTTAGTATTTCTAAAACTTTTTTGAAATCTGATACACTTCCTTGGAAACTTGGACTATTTGTCTAAAAGTAAGTTACAAAATTGCTGCAAGTAACATTTATAATTCAACAATATAAGTGGATTTTCTTGCTTTGAGATGATCATTGAGGTGAGGGCACCAGCGGAGGGGCTATTTACCTTCATCTCCTCCGCGTCCTGAAGTCTGCTCATGTGCTCCTTCTCCTTGTCCATCACAGAAACCTCATGCATTTTTTCTAGAGAGAGACAGAGAGAAAGAGAGATGGAGAGAGCGATTTTTGTATTCTTCTTTTCTGTGTGTTGTAGTATGTTATGATTTCTAGCTCCGTGTGTATTTACTTATACCTTGTGCTTGCAGCTTGGCCATTTCCTCCATGAGGGGTGTGTGTGTGTGTGTGTGTGTGTGTGTGTGTGTGTGTGTGTGTGTGTGTGTGTGTGTGTGTGTGTGTGTGTGTGTGTGTGTGTGTGTGTGTGTGTGTGTGTGTGTGTGTGTGTGTGTGTGTGTGTGTGTGGGTGGTTGGGAGGATGCACGTGTGTGCATGTGCGCTTGCATACAGTGAGGAGAATAAGTATTTGATCCCTTGCTGATTTTGTTGGTTTGCCCACTAATAAAGACATGATCAGTCTTTAATGCTAATGATAATATGTATTCTAATATGGAGAGACAGAATATCAAAAAGAAAATCCAGAAATTAACTCTAAAGAATATATAATAATTTATTTATATTTAATTGAGGGAAATAAGTATTTGATCCCCTGCCAACCATTAAGAGTTCTGATCCCGCAGATCAAATGGCACTTCCAATGAACTTGTTATCTGAATTGAACACACCTGTTAATAGTAACCTGCACAAAAGACACATTGAATCTGCAGAATCAGTCCATAGAATCAGTCAATCAATCAAAAATAAACTCGCCAACATGGGACAGACCAAAAAGCTGTCAAAGGATGTCAGGGACAAGATTTTAGATCTCAACAAGGCTGAAATGGGCTCCTGGATATTAAAGAGCAAACTGTTGGTGCATTTCTTCCCAATTTTAGGACATACAAAATGATCATCAATCATCAATCTCAGGCCTGTCTCTGGTTCCATACAAGATTTGACCTTGTGGGAATTTAATAACCAGAAAAAAAGGAGATAAAGCACCTTAAAACTGTATGGGAGGAGCTAGGAAATGATCTCAAGGCAGCTGGGACCTCAATCACTAAGAAAACTATTGGAAATACTTGATACCACAGCGGATTAAAATCTTGCAGTGCATGTATGGTACCCCGGCTTCAGAAGGAACCTGTTCAGGCTCACCTGAGGTTTGCCAATGAACATCAAACTGGATTAGGATATGATTGGGAGGTGCTGGAATCAGATGACACCAAAATCAAACGGTTTGGCATTAACACAACTCGATGTGTTTGGAGGAAGAGAAATGCTGCCTATGATCCCAAGAACAACACCTTCTCCAACATCATAAATGAAAGTGGTAACATTATGTTTTGAGGTTGTTTGTCTGGCCAAGACACAGGACAACTTCACATCGTCAAGAAATGGATGGAAGGAGACATGTAAACGTACAATGCTGCATGCCAACCTCTTTCCCACCACCACTAGACTGAAGGTGGGTCATGGATTGGCCTCCCAATATGATAATAATCCATAACATACAGCCCAAGCAACGAAGGAGTAGCTCAAGCAGAAGCATATCAAGGTCATGAAGTGGCCTAGACAGTTTCCAAACATTAACCCTATACTAATCCTGTGAGGGGAACAGAAGCTCCCATTTGGCAAGCTACAGTCATACAACTTAAGTGATTTAGAGATGATCTGCAAAGAAAAGCGGACAAAAATACTTTCTAATATATCCACAAACATTGTCATTAACTGAAAGACACATCTGACCTCTGTATGAGAAAACAAGGGCTTTGCCACCAAGTAATTTTGTCTTCTTTGACTAGAGGGGTCAAATACTTATTTTCCTCAATGGAATACAAATCAATTAAAATATATTCTTCAAAGTCATTTTCTGGATTTTCTTTTTGATATTCTGTCTCTCTATATTAGAATACATTTTATCATTAATATTATAGAATGATCATGTCCTTATTAGTGGGCAAACCAACAAAATCAGCAAGGGATCAAATACTTATTCTCCTCACTGTATGTGCGTGCCTGTGTGTGTGCATATGTGCATGCGTGCGTGTGTGTGTAAGCAGCTTGGCCAGCTCCTCCATGAGGTGTGTGTGTGTGCATGCGTGCGTGCGTGCGTGTGTGTGTGTGTACATTGTGCCTGCAGCTTGACCAGTTCCTCCATGACGTGTGCATGTGTGTGTGTGTGCATGCGTGAGTGTGTGTCTGTCTGCGTGCGTGCGTGTGTGTCTGTATGCGTGTGTGTGTACCTTGTGCCTGCAGCTTGGCGAGTTCGTCCGTGGTGTGTGTGTGTGTGTGCGTGCATGCATGCGTGCGTGTGCCTGTTCCTCGGTGAGGTGTGTGTGTGTGCTTGTGTGTGTGTGTGTGTGTGTGCGTGCGTGCGTGTGCCTGTGTGTGTGTGTACCTTGTGCCTGCAGCTTGGCCAGCTCCTCGGTGAGGGCATCATTTCTCTCCTCCAGCTGCCTCTTCTTGTGTTCCAGGTTCTGCATGTAGTCCGTCAGAGACTTGATCTTCGCCTGCAGCTGGGAGAGGAACACACACAGCACAGACACAGCATGTGATATAAGGTAAAGAACACACACACACACACACACACACACACACACACACACACACACACACACACACACACACACACACACACACACACACACACACACACACACACACACACACACACACACACACACACACACACAGGGTTTTTAAAGGCTCTTCTAGGGACGTGCATTGTAAATTATCTTCTGTCTATCTGTCTCTCTCTCTCATTACATCTCTCTTGTTTTCATTCGCCCATGTCTCTCTCTCTCTCTTCTCTTTCTCTCTCTCTCTTCTCTGTCTCTCTCTCTATCTATCTCTTCCGTTAGGGTTTGCCTTTTGCATTTCCTTTCATTTTGCTCCTCTATATCTCCATCAATTGCAACAGCAGCCAGCCAACCAGCCAGCCATCCAGCCCTCTCACTCGCCTGCCAGCCAGCCAGCCAGCCTCCCTTTCATTTGAGGCAAGAGAGCTGTATTGCCCTGCGCTGTGCTGTGCCGTGCCGTGCTGCTATTCCAGCTCCCCCGTCGCTCTCAGTTTCGCTCTAATGCCTCCAGAGCCTCCAGAGTCTGTGTTTCACCTGTACCTGTGATATCAGTAGTTGGCATGAGGCTAGTTCCTTCTCACTGGCCTCCATCTTGCCTTTTGTGTCAGCAGTACTGGTTCTGTAATATAATATAATGTAATGTAATATAATGTAATGTAATAGAATGTTGTGTATTCTACCTGTGATATCAGTAGTTGGCATGAGGCTAGTTCCTTCTCACTGGCCTCCATCTTGCGGTTTGTGTCAGCAGTACTGGTTCTGTAATATAATATAATGTAATGTAATATAATGTAATGTAATAGAATGTTGTGTATTCTACCTGTGATATGAGTAGTTGGCAGGAGGCTAGTTCCTTCTCGCTGGCCTCCATCTTGCGGTTGGTGTCCAGCTGAGTGCTCTCCAGCTGCTTGCTGCGGTTCACCAGGGACTTCACCTCTGACTTCATCTTGCTGATGTAGAGACGCGCCATCGTGAACTCCTCCTCTATCACGCCATTCACCTCCGTCATCTGGATACATAGATACATACATACATAGGCGCCGAATTAGGGGGGCATGGACTTTTTTGAACCGCGTAGCCCCTTAATGCACGCCGTACCTCCTGTGGCACGCTGTAATAGGCATTGAGCGTTAACTACTATAGTACTACACTACTATGACAGTGCGCAGGGCCTTTAGTAATACATTACGACTTGGTCATTGCCATTCTGGTAACAGCTCATTTATAATGCTGTGTCTTAAGGGGTTAAAGATAAAGCTGGAGGGGCAAAAACACTCCGGTAATAATGAAAATGTTGAATGTTGTCTTCTATCTGTCTGTGCACACACTTAAGTAATTACAACATTCTACAATTTTGACCTCCCAATGTTGAGCAATTCAGCGCCTTTGGATACCTTATAGATAGTCATGGTTACAGTGTTATTTCAGCATTTAGAAAGTCGATTTTCACCATCTAGTAGGAGCTTGTTGATCCTACAGTCTACGTAGACTGAAATCCATGTTTAAATATCTACACAGTAAATTTTCCAGGTAAATACAGCACCGATAAATGTATCATAAGCTAACTCTAGGAGGATAACAAATGTACTCAGTACTCTCCTCTCAGCGGCGTAGGGAATTTCACAACAGCTTGTTAGCAGAAACGCTGCAGGAAAGCACATTCTGCAGATGAAAATAAATCATGTATCATAGATAAATCATCAACATTAGCTACCAGTCCATGACTGCTATGAAAACACAGCTGGAGCAATAGTTTTGGTGAAGAGTAATGTTATTCCCGGCTCCGGAGAGTAAAAAGTGAAAAGTAAAAATATGAATCTATAGAAGTATTCTCTTTAACTCTCACCCTAACAGAGAGTTATATGAAGTAGAGGTAGAAGTACTCTAAGTCCCTGTGCACAACCACTGTCCAGGTGCTGGTGATGTGCAGTAAAAGCAATCCAAGTAAAGGAAGAATGAATCACTGCACACTGGTATTCTTTGCTGGTAGATTATTTCGTTTAGCTGTTGCTTCAATCAGGTTCACTCTGACATTACGTATGTCACCCATCACCTTTGGGTGATATGCGTAATGTAAGAATGAACCTGATGAAGCAACAGCGAAACGCGTTGTTCACCAAATAAACTACCAGCAAAGAATACCAGTGTGAGGTGATTCATCCTTCCTTTACTTAGAGGTAGAAGTACTTTTACAGACGTAATTACAGCACTATTAGTACGCTATTACAAAGTTGAAACCCGGTAAGGTAATACCATACCACTAGGGTTTTAATTACATCTGTAAGCAGGGCTCTAAATCAACTTTTTTCATCACCAGCCAAAATGGCTAGAAGATACCAATTTTTCCAGTCAAAGATTGACCACTAAATGGGTCAAAGTGGTTATTACCTTGGTCAGCCCGACTTCAATTTCACCAGCTTTTAGCTGGTTGACTGGTGTTAATTTAAATCCGTGTATCATTCGTTCATTTGTTTTTTCGTTTTACAACAGAATTGAAAAAATGCATTTGATTTTTTGTTTTTCCCTTTTCAAAACCAAAACCAGAAATCGGATTATGGTTCGTTTTCTCGTTTTTTCCATTCTGCACCTCCAAACGGAAAATCCTGGCGGAGTTGGTTGTCAGGGAAACCAATCGCGAGCCACATTAGTAACCATTTACCGCGTAGTAACAGTATATCACTTCATTCATTGAGCGTAAGGATACCTAATAATGGCTGGTTTGAAAGAGCACTGTGAGCTCATAGAGCAAATGTTTCGGTCGGGAAAGACCCATTCCGAAATGTCTGAGACATTACGAATTATGGGAGTTAAGGGCTCATCGGAGATGTCTGTGAGGAGGTTCTGTGGCGAAGTAGGGCTACGACGGAAGGGGCACGTTCAAGACCCACAGCAAAATGAATTCGATGTGATTTTGATACCAATGAAGTGTAGCGGTACTCACAGCCTTGAGGTCGCTGGTGCCGATGACGCTGCCGATGTCACTGAGGTCCCTGAGTAGGAGGTTGAGGATCTCGGCGGCCCTCTTCTTCTGGTGGCCCCCCAGCTCTGTCACCTGGACCAGCTCCCTCTCCACCACCAACAGGGACGCCTACGCACACACACACACACACACACACACACACACACACACACACACACACACACACACACACACACACACACACACACACACACATAACACACACAGACACAAGCACACGCACACGNACACACCACACACACACACACACAAACACACACACACACACACACACACACACACACACACACACACACACACACACACACACACACAGGGATAGATTACTGCACGGGCCTACTGGGCCCAGGCCCAGGGGCCCAACGGTCAAGGGGGGCCCTGAAGATCTAGCCTCTATATTAACATGTTCATATTGCGATAAACTCATACTTTTAACAACTGCATTTTCAAAACTTCCCTCCCGACAACCTGCACCCTCCCGACTCTCACATCTGTCCTAAAACTCTGAATCTATTCGTAAACTAGCAACATCGATTCAGGGGGCCTTTCTTGTTGTCAGGCCCAGGAGCCAATGGAACCATAATCCGTCTCTGCACACACACACACACACACAGACACAGACACACACACACACACACACACACACACACACACACACACACACACACACACACACACACACACACACACACACACACACACACACACACACACACACACACACACACACACACACAAACCTAAGCATACCTGAAAATATACATACAGTTCCAAACAGGGGTGCATTTCTCGACCGCATTTCACGACAGCGTCGTTGCTAACCAAGTTACCAGTTTTCCATTAGGAACACACTACAGTATGTTGCTAACTGGTCAGCAACAATGCTTTCAAGAAATGGGGTCCAGGTTGCATGACACACACACAAACACACGCATCAGTCCTCAGTCCCAAACACACACATATCCTTTCTCTAAAACACACACAATACACGGAGATACAAATTGTTCCGTACGCTCTTCTGTGCGAGCTCCTCGCTGAGCTGCTCGTTGCTCCTGCCCCTCTCCTCGGCCTGCTGGCTCTTCTGGTCGTAGTTGACGGCCAGCTCCTCCAGGGCCTGCAGCACCTCCTTCACCTCCTCCTTGGAGGCCTCGTGCTCCCGCTGCAGACGACACAGGTCCACCTGAGCCTTCTCCTGGTCACGACGCGACGACGCGAGCAGCTGTTTGGAGGAGTGGAGAAGGAGAGGAGAAGAGAGGGGTGGAGAGGAGAGGAGAGGAGATGGGACACTAGGTTAGGGTAGTTTATTATACAGCACAGTATAGTCTACTCTAGTACAGTATAGTATAGTATAGTATAGTATAGTATAGTATAGGTGTAGTATAGTATAGTGTAGTACAGTATAGTACGTGTACAGGTGAAAGTAGACCAGTGCGCACAGGTTCGTAGTACCGGTATGACATTTATAGCCGATGCCCAGTACCGGTAAGAGAACAGGGTTAATGCTGGCCAAAAACACACATTTGAAAAAAAATAAGGTCTGCAAATTAGCAGAGAACACATACCACAACACTATGCCATTTGAAACAAGTGTTCTATCAAGAGACACCCAAAATAGTCATGCAGCGATATTGATCTGAAGTGCACGTGTTTATTTTGTCTGTGTTTTTTTGTTTTTGTTTATTGTTTGTTTGCGGGTGGGGATGGGGGGAGGAGGCTGTAGCACCGGTAAAATGTGAAAACTACTTTCACCCCTGCAGCCTACTAATCGAATAATAATAGGCCTACTAGGCCTACGTAATGATAATATTTTATATAGTGCCTTTCATAGAAAGAAAGACATATTCAAGGAAAGTTCTGCCCACATTTGCTTCAAATATGCTTTTACGTTTCTGAGGGATAGGCCTACAGGCCTTATTCATTGGGTTTAATCTCACTCTCTTCTCTTTTATTTCTCTCTTTTTTCCCCTTACTCCAAGTTTAGCATTAGAGTAGCATTTTGGAATTCTTGTTTGCGGATGCATTGGAATGTTTGCAAACATCCGAAATCCACCTAATTGAGCGACCAGTTAAGGAAACAACATGGAGTGTTAGCCAGTCAATGCCCCAATGGGCGACATGTCAGTACCCTATTACGTTTTTTTTGTTTGTTAAACTATTTTTGTGTCCTTGATATCCTACCTAGCTAATGGTGGCATTTGTTTGTTTACATTTTGTGAAACAGCTTAACAAACTATAAATGAAGTGCTGCTCGTAAGTTTACATAGGCTACACTCTGGTTAGCTTATATATTTAGTTTGGTCGTCATTTTTCAGAGGTTATTAATGATGACTATCTGTCTATCACTTATGGGTATTGCTTGAAAATCAATGAATACTTACAATTTGATGGTGTTGGTAAATATATATAACATATATGTGAAGAGACAGCATGAATTCCGGAAATAATGAATGATTAATATATATATATATTTTAATATATTAAAAATATATATTTGATTTGATATATAATCTTCATTATTTGCCTTTTATGTGATAGCATTACGTATTTGCAAACACCACCAAAGTGTGTGTGTGTGTGTGTGTGTGTGTGTGTGTGTGTGTGTGTGTGTGTGTGTGTGTGTGTGTGTGTGTGTGTGTGTGTGTGTGTGTGTGTGTGTGTGTGTGTGTGTGTGTGTGTGTGTGTGTCTCGTGTGCAGGGATGGACTGGGACCGAAAAATGGCCCAGGATTTTTTGCCATAAACAGGCCCCCAACACATACACAGGCCACTTTCATACTATATCTTCACTGGCTGAATCCACTGTCAAAAATTGGTGATGGACCAATGGGCCTCCCCCTCTAAATTGTGGGCCAATTCTCAGGAAAACAATCACAACTGCAACAGTACCGAACCCTGGGGAACTCTGGCCCTCCGTGAAAGTGCCGTGTATGCCAGATTACCAGTTCAGCCCTGGTTGTGTGTGTGTGTGTGTGTGTGTGTGTGTGTGTGTGTGTGTGTGTGTGTGTGTGTGTGTGTGTGTGTGTGTGTGTGTGTGTGTGTGTGTGTGTGTGTGTGTGTGTGTGTGTGTGTGTGTGTTAGGGTACCTAACATCACAATTTCATGGTAGAGCGAGTGACATTAAAGGTACTTTGCCATTTCACCCACCAGTTCTATTCATGCTGATTCATTTTTAGGGTATAAAAATGTGCACATTATACTGTGTTTGAAGCATGTTTTAGACAATGACAGCCTCTAATAAGATGATTACTTTGCATTTTGTATTCAAATGGCCTTTCACACTTTGCCATGATGTCAATGGGGATGAATCAATTGTTCTCGACAGACAAAAAAAAGAGAGACAGAGAGACAGAGGGAGAGAAAGAGAGATTGTAGAGGGATGTCAAGGGAGGAGTGCAGCTCTCGAACCCTGAAGCACAGTGCAGTGCTACAAGATAACTGTGGCTTTAACGGACCTGTTGTCATGGGAACGCCATTCATATTCAAATGGTAACAATCCACTTTGGTGTCGTCCAGGAGAAAATTACATAGCAACAAAACTATGTGTGTATTTTTCTCTATAAATGTACCTGACTTGAATTCTCAAATAGCCTTGGCGGGCGCTTACAATGCTTTGCTTGCCTCTGCCACTGAAGGTGTTATTTTAACCTTTGGCCAGTAGGAGGCAGTGTGTGCTTCCATTTCCATTTTACCGCTTTGCACTTTCAATATTATTCCAATCCTTCGACTCTTGCATGGAAATGCATGAAAATGCCATCCATCCTTCAGTCCCTTGATATGAGGCTGGGTAAGCAGTGACTGCAGGCAAAATCCATATTTCATGATGACGTGCTGAGCACACGGATGCAGACTTAGCTTACAGCAATGGGGCATTTCTATAGTGGAACAGCTGACAAAAGTGTAATGGTGCCTATTGGATCTTGGAAACCATATAAAATGCTGGAAAATAGTCCGTATTTATTAACCATGCCGTGTAAAATATTCATGCTTATTTGTCTGAGTGAGTGTGTAATGGGTATTCATATATGCACAGGTGTGAATACCTTTCTGTATTCATGCCTAAGCCTGCCTATATTTTTTTAAACATAGCATTTGGACAGTAGGCATATATACATATTATACATGGAGACTGCTCTGCATGTGTGTATATGTACATATGGCCATGTGCATCCCAGCATATACTCTGTGTGTGTGTGTGTGTGTGTGTGTGTGTGTGTGTGTGTGTGTGTGTGTGTGTGTGTGTGTGTGTGTGTGTGTGTGTGTGTGTGTGTGTGTGTGTGTGTGTGTGTGTGTGTGTGTGTGTGTGTGTGTGTTTGTGTGTGTGTGTGTGTGCGTGTGTGTACATCGTTGTCTGTGCTCACCTCATCCTGTTCCACCATCTGCTGCCGCAACTCCTCAGCCAGCTGAGACTGTTGGTTGATCTCATCATCCTGAAGAGAGGAGAGGAGAGGAGAGAGGGATGAGATGAGAGGAGAGGAGATAGGGATGAGGAGAGGAGAGGAGAGGAGAGGAGAGGAAAGGAGAGAGGAATGAGGAGAGGAAAGGAGAGGAGAGGAGAGGAGAGGAGAGGAGACGAGAGAGGAATGAGGAGAGGAGAGGTGAGGTGAGAGGGATGAGGAAAGGAGAGAAAGAAGGGAGGAGAGGAGAGGAGATGAGAGAGGGATGAGGAGAGAAGAGGAGAGGAGAGAGGGATGAGGAGAGGAGAGGAGGGAATGAAGGGAACAGAGGAGAGGAGAGAATGAAGGGTGCAGGAGATGAGAACAGAAGACAATGGACAGGAGGAGAGAGACAAGACGAGAGAGGGGTGGAAGAGGAGAGGAAAGAATGAATGGAGCAGATGAGAGGAGGAGAGGAAAGGGGAGGAGAGCGGGGACAGAAGAGAGAAAAAGGGGTGAGGTTGATAGAGAAAAGAGTGAAGGAGAGGAGAGGGGAGAGAGTTGAGAAACGAGTGGACAGAAAACAGAGGAACAGTGAGGAGAGAAAGAATGGAGAGGGGGAGAGATGAGGTGAGGGGGAGGAGAGAGAATAGAGAAGAGAAGTGGAGGAGTGGATGAGTGAAGAGGGGAGAGGGGGAGGAAAGAGGAGTGAGAGGGGAGTTATTTTCACACGTGTGGAGGAGGGGCTCAGAAACAGCCACACTTCATCAATGCTGCTCAAATACCATGGCAACCACCGCCAAAGCAACAGTAGTGATGCCCAAAAAGTGTCAGAACAGAGATTATGATGTAGTGCAGTTTTCTATGTGATTGCTGGCTGGTTTTCATCATGTGACATACTCAGGGTGCGATTTGTTGATGAACCAGAAGGAGGGACAAGTTTTGGATTTTAAGCATTATCAATGGAGTTACGTATATACCGCAAACATTAAAATCCTGTGGAGGTATCAAAACCAGAAGGGGGGACAATCCCCCCCATCCCCCCCTACAAATCGCACCCTGGACATACTGCAACAACACAGAATGAACAGAATGGTATGGATACCAAGGGACACAAGAGGCATACGATCTTGTTTTACTCACATATATTGGTATATATATACAGTACAGTATATCACTAGCATACATTAGCATAGCATTACCATGAGCAAATTAACCTATATTCAATAACAGAACAGTCTTTGTTTTTGTTTAACAAACATTATGTTTGCACGAAATAACTGACTGATTGGTTGGCTTAAAGCTGTGAATTCTTCATTTGACATGGAGTTGTCTTCTTAACAATCCTGCCCAAACGTAATTCTCTCTGCAGTGCCTACCCACACGATACAGTGATATTTTAAAATGAAATGAGATGAGCTTCATTTGTGAATTTTGTACATGTAGTGGACATACAGAGGAATCATTACTGAACCCTGCAGATATATTTCAATCCTAGCATGCATTACTATTTGCCAGCCAAATAATTCTATACCGACTGCACTCATTCATCGTTAGAATAGTGCCATTATATTATGTATGAAATTGTCCAATTTTTTAAACGTCATGATTTAAGTCCAAAATGCATTACTTTAAACCAGCCAACTGGCAAACCAGTCACCTCAACCAAGCCTATAGATTTCCCGTTTACAAACATTTGCGTTGTGAGAGGGGCAAGATGCTAGGCAGCCAACCAAATGAGCACACTTCTTGAGTGACAGCAGTTTCCAACAATCAGAGCTTGAAGTGGGAGCCTTGGCTGCGCACACAGACAGGGATTGTTTACAAACGGGAAACCCATGTATAGTGACTCCACTGATTAGGCGTGGTCACTGTTGCTAACCAGGTGTGATGCTGTGCTCCCACCTTGTCGTCCAGTTGTTGGTAAAGGTCGTTGATGAGCTCCTCGTACTGGGTCTTCTCCGTGTCCAACAGAGGGGGAGGGGGTGGAGCTGAGGTGTCAATCAGGGGCGTGGTCTCAGAGTTCTTTTGCTCCTTTGCGGAGATCTGCTCATCCACAGGAACGGCCTCCCCTGACGAGTGACAGAGCAGAAGAAGAAAGAGGGAGAAAGAGAAATAAAATTGTGGACAGTAAAGATGGATTTGATCTTGCAGTGACTCTATCCTATTCTATTTTATTAAACCTTTATTTAGCCAGGGACGTCCATATTGCGACTAAGCATCTCCTCTGGCAGAGTCCTGATCAGAATGGCAGAAAGACAAGTTTAGCAATATTCCACTTTCAACTCGTCAGCTTCATGCCACTTGACTGACAACATGGTGGGTTAAGGGTTTGCAGGATGCTATACATTAATGGATGAAATTGTTAGTGGGCAGCTATCCATTCAGAAAGCAGCCGTGAAATCTCAAAGCTCACAAAACATCACCGCATCACATGGTAATAAAACCTTTACGCAATCAGGAAAAAAAGTGCATCAGTCAGCGACTCTGAGTCTAGTTCCAGTTGGCTGTTCTCCATTCATCCATATAGCTAATGGCTATAAAGTGAAGCCCAGTCTTTTTCCACATTATGGGTGTGTTCCAATATGCGACCTTGCGTCCTCAACTTGTGCTTGTGGCCTCGTACCAAGAAGTAATATGCCATGATGACATCACTGACAACAGCATTTTATTTCAATATCTCGCAAAAGCTCAATTGTAAAGTCATTTTTTTCATTTGCAAACTGGATGGTGAATGAAGAATAGTCCCCAAAAAATGTTTTGGCTAGGCTGACAGCTGGTTTTTTAGTTTTTTTCAAGTGAGTGCTTTCGAGCTAGTCGCTCTTCATCTGATGAAGAGCGACTAGCTTGAAAGCGCTCACTTGAAAAAAATAAAAAAGCAACACGGGAGCAGTGTGCGGACATTCATCTTTGTTTCTACAGTATTCTGGCCTTTTGTCATGCACCTGTGTCTTGGATGTGCGCACCACTAACCTATAGGCTGACAGCTGGGAAACTTTATTGTTTTCTCCACGGAGGCAGGGCCAGGAGGCGGGTTTAGGCCACAAGCACAAGTGGAGGATGCAAGGTCGCATATTGGAATGCACCCTATGGCTCAGCCAGAGAGCAGTATGTGCAGCAGCCAAGTCATATGAGCCAAACTGCATTTGCAAAAGAGCTCCACGGAGATACACAATAATACCAATAACAGGACAGAAAATAGAGGTCCTCACATAACCTCTACCACCACACCATCCATAGCCAATGCCTTGGCCCCAGGGTGAGTGTAAAATTATATTTTATAGAGTACAGTGTTAGCCGGGTCCATTTACAATTACACAGATGACAATGACATTGGATTAGAATTTAACACACACACACACACACACACACACACACACACACACACACACACACACACACACACACACACACACACACACACACACACACACACACACACACACACACACACACACACACTCACACACAGAGAACCACTCCCATGAGTTGAATTCATGATGTGTAGTGTAATGTGTGAGAGAGAAAGACAAAGAGAGAGATGAGCAGGCGGCTATTGATGTAAAAACTGCCAGCAGAAAGCAGACAGACATACTCAGACAGACAGAGAATCAGCTCCCTGTATGTCTCGCCTTACAGCGTCTGTGTGTGCCAAGCAGTGTCACATCCATGAATAATCCGCTCAGTCTGAATTGAAATAATTAAAGAAAAAGCCCCCATAGGAGCCAGCGGGAAGCTGGCATGCTGCGAGGCTACCGATAAGGAAAGTGCCAGAAGTTTCAGAGGAGAGAGCGATAAAGAGAGAGAGAGAGAGAGAGAGAGAGAGAGAGAGAGAGAGAGAGAGAGAGAGAGAGAGAGAGAGAGAGAGAGAGAGAGAGAGAGAGAGAGAGAGAGAGAGAGAGAGAGGCAGGTAGACAGGTGAACAAACAGACAGACAGCAAAAATGTGGCCTGTTGCGAGACTGTCCAATATGAAAAGTGCCGGAAGTTTCAGACACCCAGAAGGAGACAGGTTGACAGGCAGAGAAATAAACAGACAGACGGATAATATTTTAAAAGCAAACCAAAGGCTGTCTGGTCCATTGTAGAGGGTAAGCTGGATATCTACAATGCACTGAGCCACGCGGTGAGAGTGTGGTATCAGCAATCAGGGGAAGATGTACTACAAAGAGCATTTTTAATTGCATTTTTGGACAGAGCGGGGAGAACTGCTGTGAGTTTAGCCAAGGCATTTAAGAGCGGGTGACATGCTCATCATTTTATAATGGCCACTCACCACTATGAGGCTTTTTACTTAATGAACTGAAACCTTTTGACATTCAACAGGACACGATTTGTAAAAAAGCAGTAAAAAGGATTCTACTAAATTTGTGGTATAGTGATGAAATGCATTTATATGGTTTTATAGGGCTGAATGTATTTATTCATTTGGAAGCTTGTATCTCATTACAATCATTAAAAAGACAACGTTTTTTTACTCTTCGTAGAGATCTATGTTGATAAGACATGTGGTCTTCCATACATGACCCCAGCTCTTTGACTGTCAACAAACATAACCTCATTTTTTTTTTATCTGTATTTAAAATGTTATGACTAGAAAGATGGATGGCATCAAATATCATCTGGACCACAAAGAAACAGGGGTAAAACTGGATTAGTCTCTCAGAGAAAAAGAGAACAAAACGGCAAAGTAGGTTTATAAGCTGAACAAGAGGCCATAAGCCTGGCCCAAGAAAGCCTGACCCAATTCCTATTCTAGAAGGGTGGACGAAGGTAGAGATGGAGCTTTGTGGGAGATATGAGGGGAGCCGTTTTTATTTGCTCATTAAAGAAGCACACTGACAACACAGTGTACCTGAGGACCTCCATTAAACCCATTATGTCAAGAGCATCTCGGAGACAGCGTTGGCAGTGTCCTAAATAACATGCTTTAGGCAGTCCACATGGAATTCCTTATGAGGGGTACAGTCTAAAGGAAGAACAGAACAGAGGTAGTAGAACCTCTTCTTCAGAACAATGAGGTCATGTTAGAATGTTGAGTTCTACTCTCTCAACTCTCTCGTAGTTTATTACGTATTATTATAGGTTTGAAGCCTATAAAGAGTAAAAATTGTTGTGTTTTTTTGTGTCCTCAAAAAGATTAAAAAATAAAAATAAAAAATAGAGGGGGGGGGGTGCCCTTGGGCCCCATGCATACTGAATGTTTATGGAAGGGCATGGGCATGTATTTGCTCCCAGTTGTTCTTGTCTAGCTTCAGTCTCTAATCAAAAAATACAGTGAATGTATTACATGTCTAAAATGTAGGTGTTCAGTACAGGCTGTGTATCAGATTGTACCCCCTCTGTGGCCTGGGCAATCCCATACTACCTTTGACGCTGCACAATGTTTAGGTTTTCAGAGTACTCTGGCCAGGTACACTATCAAGAACAAATCAAATTCACTCTGGTGATGAGAGTGACATGAGATATGAGTGATATGAGAACGATGAATTTTGAGCATTTCCATGGTCTCGATGGGGCGTGTTTAAGGCAATGATGCACCAGTTCTGTTATCAGGAGAGTGAAAGAAAGCGTGGTCTGATCGGGTGGTCTGATTGTAGCTCAAACATGGAGCATTTGGAAACATTTCATGAATGCAAGCTACGGTAGACACGCCCTTTGCATATCCCTTTGTAGAGAAATGGGTGGACAATGTGAGTTAGCCAGACCAAATTCTCAAAGACATTTGCTGTCACGATAGCCAGGCTAGTACACCCTTTGGCCTCTCACCTTCGTATTCACACATCTCTCCCTCTCTCCCTCCATTCTTTACCTTTCCTCTAAAGTCTCAGCCATCCCTCTCTCTCTCTCTCTCTCTCTGCTTCCATTCTTTACCTCTCCTCCGGCACTTCACCCTCTCATCCATCCCTCGCTTGCCTTACATTCTTTACCTTTCCTCCCCATCTCTCTCTCTCTCTCTCTCTCTCTCTCTCTCTCTCTCTCTCTCTCGCTCTCTCTCTCTCTCTCTCTCTCTCCCTCCATTCCTTACCTTTCCTCCAGCGTTTCAGTTCGTTCTCCAGGCGCTGGATGACGATCTTCAGGCCCCTGTTCTTCTCCTTCTCCTTCTCGTACTTCTTCTTCCACTCCTCTGCGGTGAGCTCCATGTTCACAGACACCGTGTTCTTGATGGTCTTGGCTCTACACAGAGGGAAGAGGGAAGATCAATGGTGGGTCATTCAGCATTTACAGTGACGGGCAAAAAGGTGCCACATATTCCAAATGACCTTGTTCTACCTGTCCAATTCAACCAGGTGATCAGTCGACCAGCCAATCACCTGGCTGAATTGGACAGGCACAACCATGTCATTATGAATATGCGGCAATGGGTTGTAACTAATGAATCAATTTTGCCCATGACTATTTATTTATGGTGGGTAAAACTTAATTTTACTGTGTCTTTGTTAGTGTACTGTATATTCAAATAACATTTAAGTGGCTTGTCTGTCTGATAGATACAGCTGCACACCAGGTAAACCTTTGAGTCTGTTCTGAAAGAGCAAATGGTAGAAATGTACATGTGGCCCCGTCTGTGCACAGCATGGCCATGACAATATGCTATGTGTTGTCAAATGGATGATAGAACCAGTAATAACAAAATACCATGAAGATTATTTCAAAGGGAATCAAAGGGGGCATCATGAAATCCAGACTTCGTGTTCCATTTCATTAAACATGAGTGAGTTAAAAGAGAGTTGTTTGAAAATGTTAATTTGAAAATCGGCAACAGACAGGCACATCAGATATACTATGTGTCTAATTTTGAAGAAGCGCTCCAGATTTTCAATTAGTCACCCCAAACAAATTGACTCAGTGGTGCTTAGACAAATTGGTCTTGGACGAGGCATTAGTATGCAGATTATTCTCTGTACCAACACATCCTTCACCCTGTGTGTGTGTGTGTGTGTGTGTGTGTGTGTGTGTGTGTGTGTGTGTGTGTGTGTGTGTGTGTGTGTGTGTGTGTGTGTGTGTGTGTGTGTGTGTGTGTGTGTGTGTGTGTGTGTGTGTGTGTGTGTGTGTGTGTGCACTAATGAATGCCACAGGCTGAATCAGTCGTGGTGATTGCTCTGCTTGTTGACAGCTGGTTAAATAGAGAAGCTACTGTATATCTGAAGAGCTCTTTTCCAAAATGAGATATATCCATTTTATAGAATGTTGGGAAATTGACATTTTTGTATTGGGCATTCCATTGAAATGCATTGCAAAATGCATTTTTATAGAAGTTTTAAAGTATGTTCTCAAAACATTTGGATGGCGAGAATTCACATAGATAGGACCTCTTAGCAGTCAATTCCAATATTAAAATGCAAAAAGTCAAAAATGGTGGATATAGCGTTTTGGAAAAGAACTCTTCATCTACAGGTCACAGTGTGGGACTAGTCATCATTACAGACACAACTAACAGCAATTTCAACAGACCTTTGTCACTTGTACACCATCCGAAAAGCAAACTGTTTGCAAGACTGACTGATATATTGTGAAAGCAAACAAGTTTTAATGCCCTACTGAAAACGGCATGGGCATATTCCCTTAATATCTCAGTGTATGATATAACATTAATGATTAGCGATTTGTAGCATACATGTATATAATTAAGTTTGCCAAATACCGTGCCAAATATTAGGCTTGTTGCGTATCAGTCATTTACGCCACTTTCCACCATTTTTTAAGCTTTCATCCTTGAATCTTTTATTCTTCTCCAATTCATGATTTCAAATCATTCCTTGAAATTGCACTCATCCAAAACATTAAAGTTGTGTGTTGTCATAGAATACCGTATTGAACAACAATGCACATTTCACTCAATGGGATTTCTCCTGATATGAACTCTTACTCTACTCTGACTTTATGTGGTCTGCTTATACTTTAGTATCTCACTGCAATTCAATCCCCAAGCTTGGAAATGTTTAATATTTCATATATTAACGATGAGATAATGCATATTCATGTCCAGTGTTGAGCAAGAAAAATAACACGAATACAATTGAATACAATTGGTGGTTAGCCAAGATGCTAATGACACGTTCTGCATGACTAATGCAATTTGTAGCTCCTATTAACATGACTATGGATGTACCACATGTACACAAGCAGTCACCAATACAGCAAGTGTTTATGGAAACTCTCATAGCCTTTGTCTTGCAAATGTGACCTGTTAAATAATATGTTCTCGTAACTGCTGAGTGAACAACAGCTTTAAACCCTAAAGCCCAAAATAGAAGCGGCAGCTCTTCCTCATTAGTAGTCTTGATAAGCACCAAGTCTCTGGTGTGTTATAGTGTTCAGGGCATAGGGGTGTGGAATAGTTGTGGTGTACACTACTATTCTGATGATGTTGAGGGAATAGCACAGTCACCGTGCGTGTTCTATCCATGAGAATCAGCACCCAGTCCCAGCCTTCTACCCATGTTTTACTGTAGTGCATATGGCCATGGAAATACACTTGTACAATACAAGCGTCCTAGCTGTTAAACTGCATGGATGTTGATATGTGAGGTTTTTTCTTTTTGTAAAACCCATTTCAAGACGACATAGATGGCTCAAAAGCATTGTGGAAAAAAAGAGAAAAGACCTCTGATGATTTCATCCCAGGCCCAGGCAAAGCTGGCTGTTAGTGGCCCCCCGGGTGTGCTGTAATAGGGTGTTGAGGGGAACAGGGGAGGCGTGTGGTGATGATGCTGCAGGCAGTGGTGCTCTGCTAGCCAGCCGAGTGTCCAGGAGAGATAAGCCCCCAGTGATATGGAGAGCACCGGAGCCTGACAGCATACTTTATGGGGAGGGTACCACCTGTCTCTCTTTTATGTGCACTCTGTACACTCTGTGCAGAAACACTGTGCACACACACGCATGGAAGCGTGCACACACACACACACACACACACACACACACACACACACACACACACACACACACACACACACACACACACACACACACACACACACACACACACACACACACACACACACAATATTTCCACTAATCTCCCTTATCTCCTGTCCTAACATGAGTGTGTACATGCATGTGTGTGTGTGTGTGTGTGTGTGTGTGTGTGTGCGTGTGCGTGCGTGCGTGCGTGCGTGTGTATCTGTGTGTCTACCTCTGTCCAAACATGAGTGTGGACTTGGTCTCGGCCTCATTGTAGACGGAGGGGGAGCAGCAGATGATGATGGTGGTTCTGCAGTTCCCCCCCAGGGAGTCCTGCAGGATACGCGTCATCTTGCTGTCTCGGTACGGCACGTGGCTTTTCTGAGGAAAGAAGCGTGAAGATGTGTCATGTGATCTTGCTGAACTGTAACCGAAAGTGTGTTTTCTGACAAACACAAACACAAAAGAAGGTTGAGATGAGAGTGTGTGCTGTGAAAATTGTGTCAAAAACAAACCTTGCCCACTTTATGAATAGAATAATGATATTACAGGTAATTCAAATATATTTGATTTCTCTACTTTATCAGTACTGGACCAAGTGATGATGATCTATTATTGAATGTTTATTATACAACGTGAGTCATTATCACTTTATATACTTGTACAAAAACTGCAGTCAAACCGGTTGTTAAGCAGTTGTATGAGATTGACTCTTTGTACAGCAGTGAAAACGGTAATGCTTTTTATGCATAGGCCTACGGTCTGCGCTTCAGTGTTCCACTACACTCAAAAACAGATACGAGAAGACCTTCAACCCCTCAGCTGTAGCCCTACTCAACAAAAGATGAGCAATTGACCAGACTCAACATACATGTATTGTCTTGTACTGTTACTTTATGTCCTGTTTTGTCAAGTCTTGTCTAATGTCTGTGAGAATGAGCCAGACAAAGACAATTTTCTGTTTCATGTGTTACAGACAATAAAGCTTAATCTTATCTTATCTTATCTTATCTTGTCTTGTCTTGTCTTATCTTAACTTTACATGTAAACTATAGACTAGAAGCATTTCCAGAAAAAGGCCCTTTATAAGGGTGTTAGAAGCATTTTTTAGTAAAAGTTGGGAACCTAGTTTTCTTAGACAATTAGAGTACCCTGAATTCAGCTAGCCTGGTTCCCAAGCTGAATTTTGAGTTTTTGACCATGAAATGGGCAAAAAACAAAATGGCCGCCGAAATTCTTGATTTTGGGCCGAATACGTAGAAAGTACCACTTCTCCATGGAAATAAATGTGCAATGCTCACATATTTGCATTTATCATGTATTCCTACACTTACATCAAGGCAAATTGTCATAGCAAAAAGATAAAAAATACTATAATTATGCCATTCTAATAATAAGATATTCTCGTAAACTGGCATTCAATAGCAATAGCCTCCATGAAGCACATTATCATACAAAATTGTCATTCAATAAGATTTGGAAAGAAAAAGAGAGGCAAAGAAGATAGTATTATCTAAAAGACTAAATATTGGGACATGAATATGTCCCCTGTTCTTTGAAGGAGATGAGTGAGCCATCTCTGTGGGAGCACACTCTCAGCTGTACGATTAGCTGAAGACCTTTGCAATCACGCCAAAGGTCCAATCAACTGTGTGGGCAGGATGTCCACTTTGTCAAAACCGAATGGTTGCGCGCAAATAAGCCACTTTGATGCCAAACATCTCTTCGGCTGTCGGCAATAAGGTTGTCTTGAGAGATGGCTCACTCATCTCCTTCAGAGAACGGGGACATATTCATGTCCTAATGGTCTCTTTCAGTCGAATCGTTCACATATCTATGGGAGAGTTACAATCACTCCCGATTGCTGGTCCAAACTAGGCAGAACTCCAAGAGCATCCTGTAAGGATAGCGTTCCTATCACCCTACAGACAATCAGTGGTCCTGCCCAGAACCCTATGTTCCTGTGGCAACATGGTCACATCTAGCCGGTAGAACCGGACAAAGGTGGTGGGGTTGGCCCAACCAACCGCTCTGCACAACTCTGAAACTGCTGCACCCTTGAAGAGAGGACAAGATGTAGAGACCTGCACTGGTAAAGTGAGCCCTAATCTGAGCCGGGGGTTGGCGACCCTTGGACTCATATGCCAGGGCAATGGTTTGAACCAACCATTTGGAGACCTCTATTTCAAAACTATGAGCCCTGTATAGGGCTTGATGAAGCACACAAACAGCTGCTCAGTGTTCCTAAAAGAGTGAGTCCTGTTCATGTAGATGTGTAAAGCGTGCACAGGGCACAAGTTGTGTTGTCACCTCTCTTCCACGGATCTGAAAGGTGGTGTGCAAAAGCAGTTTGGAGAGGCCCCTCTTGGAGGGGCTCGAAAGGGGCCCCACACATAGCCTCCAGTACTAGAGAGATATCCCAGGAGGATATAGTCTGATGTAGCACGGGGCGTAAGTATCTAGTGGATGGGCACTCAGCGTGTTGGAACCGAATCCTACATGGCACGATGAAATCGCTGCAAAGTAGACTTAAATGGTAAAGCCTTGTCTCCCCCCAATAAGTCTTGTAGGAAGGACAACACCATCGGTACTGAACACTTTCGCGTTGGTCACACTAGCGTTGGAAGACAGACCACTTCAGGTTATACAGTGTCAAAGTAGATTGGGCCCTGGCCCTTAAATTGTCCTGATAACGTTATCCAGAAAAGCGGTTAGGTTCAAATGTTCCCTTGCCAGACCCATAGGGGCAGGTGGCCCCTGGGCTGGGGTATGTCCTCCTCCTGGTCCGTTGCCAGACTCGAACCTGCAGGAGAGGGAAAGGGGGGCTAAGGGGGGACAAACCCTGAGAAATCACTCTTCCTTGCAGGAGGGGAAAAAGGGAGGCGTCAGGCGAAGGCGCTCGTGGTGCATTATGCAGGACCTTTGGAGCGCGCCATGCCTGGTGACAGGGTTGCGCTTTCGTGCCAAGCGCAGTGGCCTGCGGTGATGCCCAAGGGGATCCAAGGCAGCTGCTCGAGCTGGGGAAGCCACATCAGCCACTAGGGTGGTGGTCAGTACTGTATGAGATTCTCTGTGGTGGCAGGGAAGTCGACCGTAGTCAAGAGAACAAAGGGACAGAGCAGGCTAGAACTGGACAAGCTCTCGTAACTCGTGACCTCAGGTCAGGAGGGTGAGTCCAAGGAACCGGGTACGCAGAAATGTTTGTAAAGAACTTTTACTCCGTATTGTTTCTAATCTGCCGTGAGTAGATTCCGTCATTGTGAAGTTTCTTGCTGCCATGGGGAGGACACTGTACATTTCATATGTTTGATCTGCAATGTGTGATCTCAGGTTAAAAGAGAGTGTCCACCTACACAAAGCTGGGGCTGTCTCGGTGATCACAATTATGCTCTTTTATTGCCTGTGACATTTACCCACTTCATAGCCTGATCAGAATCTGGCTAAACTTGTGAGCCAATCTCTTGACCACAAAGTGGCCTTTTTGGAATTCAGACAAAATGGTTCTGGAAGCTGACTCATCAAGTAGATACACTGGGCCCCATAGACAGGTCATCAGCTGGGAAAATTAGGCCTTTCGTCCTACCGCACTTTTCTCTGTGGATTACTGACCAGAAGCCCTATTGGAAGAAATTAAAACATGGGGCCACGTCAAATTTTGCTCAGAATTCAATATGGCCGCCATTTCCCAAAATGACTTGTTTTCATGCATTATTACATTGTACTATAAGGTGATATTCATGAATGATGAACTACTTTCAGCACTATTCTGTCCTATTTCCTTACATACGTGTTTACAAAGGTTGACTAAACTATAAGAAATGAAAATAAAGTTGGCCACCTTGCAATATCCAAAGGAAAGTACTGAAAATGATGATTGAAATGCTATGGCTGCGAAAATTAGGCCTATAGTCCTGTCAGGGTTTTCACAGTGGATTACAGACAAGAAAGCCTATTGAAAAAGATTCACCAGCTGGTTGCCATCTCAAATGTGTTCCAAAATTCAAAATCTTCTCTGTTTTTCAGAATGGCAGACTTTCATTTTCTCAATACTGTAAGACCGTAATTATCAATAATGATAACCTATTTTCAGTGAAATTCTGTCCTATCTCCCATCTACAGATGTGAGTACAAAGGTTGGCAACAGAAAGATGTAAATTTCCTATAGACAATAGCCTTAGGATTGTTGTCAGAAAATGATTGAATTACACATACACAGTTGACTGCTGAAAAAAGGCTATTGATATGCCAAACTTTTCACATTAGATTTCTGAATCAGGCCTACATTTTTTTGCATAAAGCAAGGATGAGTGTGCGTGCGTGCGTGCGTGTGTGCGTGCGCATATCACCCGCTCATTTTTCCCCTGCTTTACAGTGTATTTTCCCCACACACTATTCTGCCTCCTCCACCCCCTCACTCATCCTCCCCCACACACTATTCTGCCCCCCAACCCCCTCACTCATCCTTCCCATGCTACTCTGCCCCTCCACCCCTCACTCACCCTCCACTATTCTGCCCCCCACGCTCAACCCCCCTGACTCATTCTCCCCCCCCCCCCCCCCCACAAAGTACTCGCCCACCCCCATCCAATGTGAATAGTTTGGCAGGTCAACCCCCCCCCCCCACACACACATTATTCTGCCCCCCCGAACCGCCCACACAATATTCTGTCCCCCACTTCCTAATTCAATCCCGACTCCAACCCCACTCTGCTCCCCTACCTCTGCTCACCCCCTCATTCATCCCCCCGCTCCTCCACATCATTTGCACCCCCTCACACACACACACACACACACAGTTTGGCAGGACAATATGGCTTTTTTCAGCAGTCCACTGTGTTTGTGAAATTCAATCATTTGACAACATTCCTTTGGATATTTCAAAGTGACAAGATACAGGGGGTGGACAAAATAACTGACACCTATCATTTTAGTGTTGGAAGTTTCATGGCTCAAGTGGACCAGCCTGTTGGTCAATCTTCATTAATGGCACATTGCACCAGTAAAGTGAAGTGTGAAGGTTCAATTAGCAGGGTAAGAGCACAGTTTTGCTCAAAATGTTGCAATGCACACAACATTATGGGTAACATGTCAGAGTTCAAAAAGGAGAAATTCTGTGTAACTGTTGCATCTTTGACCTAGACAGCAAGTCTTTGTGATGTATCAAGAGCCACAGTATCCAAGGTAATGTCTGCATACCACCAAGAAGGATGAACCACATCCGACAGAATTAACTGTGGATGCAAGAGGAACTAAATGACACTAAAATGACAGGTGTCTCAGTTATTTTGTCCACCCCCTGTATATATATTCATGCCTTTTTCTAGACAACCTTTATACTCACGTCTGTAAGGAGATAGGACAATTTAACTGAAAAATAGGTAATCTTTATTGGTAATTATGGCCTTACAGTATTGAGAAAAATGTGTGAAAGTCTAACATTCTGAAAAACAGAAAACATTTTGAATTTTGGAGCACATAGATGGCCCCAAGTTTTCAAGTTTTCATCTTTATCAATAGGCCTTCTGGTCTGTAATCCACTGTGAAAACCCTGACAGGACTATAGGCCTAATTTTCGCAGCCATAGACTCTGTATGTGCATTTCAATCATTATTTTCATCACTTTCCTTTGGATATTGCAAGGTGGCCAACTTTATTTTCACTTCTTTTACTTTAGGCAACCTTTGTAAACACATATGTAAGGAAATAGGACAGAATAGTGCTGAAAGTAGTTCATCGTTCATGAATATCTCCTCATAGTACAATGTAATAATGCATGAAAACAAGTCATTTTGGAAAATGGTGGCCATATTGAATTCTGAGCAAAATTTGACGTGGCCCCATGTTTTAATTTCTTCCAATAGGGCTTCTGGTCAGTAATCCACAGAGAAAAGTGCGGTAGGACGAAAGGCCTAATTTTCCCAGCTGATGACCTGTCTACCATGTGCATAATTAAGATGGCCATACCGCTTAAAGTAGGGCAACATTAGGCTGAACGAGTGAAAATTCAGATCCCAGGTAGCTTCACGTTGTTCTCTTGTGTATTGCAGTAGTACAGTAACCATATCCATATACTGCCACCAGTTCACATCATCAGATTGACTCTCAGCAATATCATGCAGAAGATGTCTGTCCTTTTCCTGATACTGGAATGAAATCAGTTCACTAATGTCTGAGGATCATCACCATTAGCCATCCTAGCAAGACAGGTAGAGAAGATTTGGTATGAGAAGACCCTAAAGGGATTGCAGAGTAAACTTGTGTGCCATGGCTTTGTTGGATGCCTTTCCTGCCAGAACAAGTTCAACAGGGCCTTATCCAAGCAATCCACCATCCATACATTGGTCAGTCCAGATCCATTCATATGTTCTCCTATGGCCTTAAGGAAGTTGATTGACAAGTTAAGTCCTCCTAGGCGAGGTATTCATCTGTTGTTCTATTCTGAAATTGCCCACTTTAACTCTTTAAGTCTACAGTACAATGCTTGGTCAACTGTGATAACTGTTCCTGTCCAAAATGTTAAGATATGACAATGCATTTGTATTCAAAGTATCAAAACGTGTGCAGTAGCGAGGACTATTGGCAAATACCCCGCAGCAGTCTGTTGTTCCTTTGATGACAGTGACTGATTGAACACTGACCAAGAAGTCTTCATGTCTAAGTTTTGACAGTGCAAGAAGAAAGCTAGATCCGTAGCCTTTGCTTGTCTAGCATACTTATGCTCCTCTCCAGTGCTGAAAAAGTTGGCTTGAATGTCCTATGAGTAATCCAGAGAGGATGTAGCTCCATCAGGGCATTTGGCACATTTAATGTATGTCTAGTAGACACCTCTATATCTTTAACAGAATCATCAATTGGTTGGCCTCTCTGCCATGCTGTCATTTGTGTTGCATGGGAAGTATTCTTCCCGTCAAGTGTTTCATCCAGGATATCAATGTTATCACATGTGTAGTGGATGAATTTATCTGCCACAATGTTTGTTGGAATAATGGCACCACTCTCTTGGTTCAGTGTTTTAGAGTGCTCTCAGCTAAGGAGGATCTGGACTTGGAGGACCTGGTCGTAACTCAGACAATGACCTGCCTGATTGAATAGTCATATTAGGTCTTTTACCCAATAGCTTGATGAAGAGTACAAGCAAGACTGACATGTTTCCGAGTCCATTTTTTTCCATCACCGACACAATAAACAAGGACTTTAGCCTCATTCAGAACTCTTCTTTGAGGAAGTTTTTCCTTGCCACCAATTCCATCATCTTCAAGAGATGTCTGGCCACTAACAACCAGGCTGAGTAGCATGTATAGACTATCTGGAATGTATGCAATAGTATCTGATAGAGTATGTAAAATATGTCTGAACATTTTTCAAAATTTACGTTATATGTAATATCATGGTGTCATCTAGCGATTTCTGGACAGTTTTCAGAGAGCCAATAGCAACTTTCAGTGATTTTTTTGGAAACACTAAATACTTCACATTATGCAAAGTATTTCTAAAATACTTATCAATTTTCTTAACCATATAAACACACATAGGCTACAAATATCTTATTAGAAAAGCTAAATATTTAAAACGTTTAGGCTAACACCTAGCCTACAATATTAGCATTATTAACATTCTAGAAGCTATTTTATACTTTTTAAAATCCTCTATAGTAGATACATGCATCAACAAACATTAATGGGACACAAAATGTTACAAAAGAGCATTTATTTCCAAGTACAGCAATACTTGGTAAAAATGCTCTGTCAAAAATAGCGTATTTTGGCAGCCATTTTGTTTTTCAAATTTAACTGTCAAAACCTCAAAATTCAGCTTGGGAACCAGTCTAGTTGAATTCAGCACACTTAAATTATGTTAAGTACATAGGTTCCCAACTTTTACTAAAAAATGCTTCTAACATTCACAAATATGAAAAATGTGTCTAGACTACTAGCCATATCACTATTATATCTTGTCCATGTCAGCATTCATAAAAAGTGAGGACATATTGTATACTCATTTTTAAAAGGATTTCGTTTAAATAGGCATTGAATGGGAATTTCTTTGTATGTTCACCTTTCACAGCCACCACTACTGATGGACAGTTCGAACTGTTTGCTTGTGCACAAAGAGACAAGTGAAAGAATTTCCCCTCGCAGGAGGAAGAGATCAATTTCAACCCGGTGAGTCAGTCTGCCAGGCTTGGCAAAAACAATAAGTGCAGAGTGTAAGGAGAGAGAGAGAGAGAGAGAGAGAGAGAGAGAGAGAGAGAGAGAGAGAGAGAGAGCGAGCACAACAGTGAGTAAGCAGGTTAGGGAAACAGAGAGGCAGACCGTGAACAGACAAGGGAGGTAGATACAGAGAGAGACGAAGGAGGAGAGAGAGACAGAGAGTGGTGCAGAGAGGGGGGGGCAGATAGACAGTCAGTAAGCAAGCTAGGGATAGAGGAACAGTGATATAGACAGGGGAGCAGGCGAGGGAGATAGACAGAAGCATAGAGAAAGAGAAAGGAACAGAGATAGTAAGCAAGCGATGGAGAGAGAGAGAGAAAGAGAGAGAGAGAGAGCAGTGGTGTAGTCTACGTAGAACGCGGGTATACGGACTATACCCACTTCTAAATTTCAGGGATTTCAGTATACCCACTTAAAATTGATTGATCCATTGTTTTAAATGGCACAAATATATACCGTATACCCACTTCAAAAAATGCTCAAATATACAGTATACCCACCATAAAAAAGTAGACTACACCACTGAGAGAGAGAGAGAGAGAGAGAGAGAGAGAGAGAGAGAGAGAGAGAGAGAGAGAGAGAGAGAGAGATCAACTGAGGGAGAAAAAGATCGAAAGGAATCCAGCAAGTGACGGACAGACAGAGCAGACCAGGGAGAGAGGGAGTAGAATAAGCAAGAAAATGAGACACTGAGAAACAGAGTGAACAAGGATGGGGAGAGAGAAAGAGATGGAGGAGGCAGCGAATCGGAAAAGAAAAGGAAAGAAGAGGAGTCAAAAGGAAGGAGTGATAAGACACTTACGTTTCCCTCAGCCAGGGCGGCGATGACGTTCCCCAGGGCAGAGAGGGACTTATTGATATTTTTAGCTTCGTCCAGCACCGAGCCTTCTGCCCCAGTTTTACTGACCTTCAAAGCAAAAAACACAATGATGAACACACGTCCTTGGAAGAGGCAGGGCTGAGTAATGACACTGTAGGCTGTACATAAAGGTCTATATTGGAAGTGTTGATGGTCCTTGGGAAGGTAAGGCTGAAGGGCTGACAGTAGATATTGGGGGTGGTGGTGGTAATAGAGAAACGAGTGAGGGGGGTCTTGACAGTGTTTCGCCCATGGGCCCTGTCTGCAATTGTTCCGCCACTGATTGGGGGGAGGGGGTGTACGGTGGAGCAGGGCTTTGGAGATGTGAGGCCTGACAGTGGTACATGGCGAGGGAGTGGAGGTGGCGATGGACGGGGGAGTGAGGAGACTGTAGACTGTTCTCTGTAGCCCTTCATGTGATGGTAGGGGGTGTAGGGTGTAAGCTCCTTGGCAGGGTGGTAGCGTACCTATGTTCCCCGGATCCTAGATATTGGGGCCATTTTTCTTTAAAGAAAACTGTTCTATGTTCTAACCCTGCCCAAAACCATCCCTAAACTTAACCTGTCAGTAGCGCAATGTTTCCAGGTTTTCAAATTGTGCCCTGACCAAAACTATCCCTTAACCTAACCTATCACAGGTTAGGTGCAACCACAACCTGCGCTTTGCCGTGCGGCAGCAGTCTACTAGGAAGCAGTGGGGATCATAGACCCCTTTTTTGAGAAAAAGGCTCATAAATTCCCCGGTTGCGGGGAACATAGGCATGACCCCGGCGGGGTAAGGCTGACAGGCTGACAGCTGCACTTGGGAGTGGTTGTGGTGATGGACAATGGAGTTATGAGACTTAAGTCTGAATCTGAATAAATATTTAAAACGATACAAATGAGCCATTGTTTTGAAAGGTTCTTTTGCAAGGAATGTGCCAGTAAGATCTGGATCTTGTCAAAGACCCACTAATCCCACCAGACAGGGGTATGCCATCACTGCCATTTACTGTTAAATCTATGACACTTAATAGTTCAAACAATACAATGCAACAAACTTGTTTCCATGGTAGGCCTACTGATAAATTTACTGATGTACACGATGCATGCAGCATATATCAATTATTCTTTTCAGGATTTGTGTAGGGAAACCTTGGCTCATATCCAATCACAACCCTTGTTTTTCTTAATAAGTCTCACCTGGGACACACCCATTGCTAACGAGCAGCAGGCCACAGTGCTGAGTGTGTGACACTATTTAAATGACTCCAGAGTGTTGGTGGTATACAGGTTATCTTTCATCCAGACTGTTGGTATCTTTCACTGTAGTCGGCATCATGAGAGTCCCAGTTCTGGTTGTGTTTGTTGTGCTGCTTAATGCTTTAGTCTGTGATGGTGAGTAGTTTTAAAATTATTTGTCCTTGTTAAGTATAGAAAATGGCCATGCAGGATTTTTTTTGTAACCTCTCAGCTTCTCCTCCAGTTCTCAGTTCTCTAGTTAGGTCTAGAGTTTCTCCAGCCAAAGGAAATAGTCACCAAAAGGGTCACTAATTTTGTTTTAAAGATTTTTCAAAAGTCCATAGTCCTCGACCTTTATTTGGGACACATTCAAAAGTTGGAGGATCGGCATAACTACAAGTGTTCATATTTCACTCCATTCCATTACAATAGTTGTTGTTTTCCAGATAGGGTGGAGATGTAAAACTACATTTTATATTCTCTATGCATGTGTATTCATATGCATTGTGGTGTTCATCTCATGATGTGGGGAAACCTTGAATCTGTTCTAATCACATCCTCATTTTACTTAATGAGTCTCACCTGGGACGCACCTATACTCCTGAATAGAGATTACCAACGTGACGTCATTGCCCCAACAGACTTTTGTCTGTTTTTTCTTGTTTAAAGGACTAGGATTGGCGGACCAAGACCACGCTCTAACATGCGCTAGAATTTGATTTGCTCAAGATTGGGGCAAGAGGCATTTCCGACACATTTAAATGCCATTTGCCCCAATTTGTCACGTGTCTTGTTAACCTCTATAGTGAAAAGTGTGGCCCTTTTTTAGTTCTGGAGTCATGAGGGCCCTTGTCTTGGTTTTTGTAATTATGCTTAATGCATTCTACTGATTTTGAAACCATTCCTTCAGAACTTGGTGTACAAATTGTGCTGGCAGGCTTTGTGTAACCTTTCTGTTTCTGTTGTCAGTTTCCTCAGCTCCGGTTAAAGGGATTTCTCCAGGCAAAGGCAAGGATCAACAAAAAGGTATGATTATTTTGCAAAAATGGTCACATAGTTGCTCATTAGTCTTAGTCACTGCAATGTGCTGTAGGATTGGCATTATGGACTTCTGATTTCATTGCATTAATATCCTTTGACATGTGACTTGGCAGATCAACAGATCCAGACCAGACCCACACCACAGCAGCCCAAAGGTACAGTAATGGGTTGTGGAGTGGGCACCTGTGTTCTCTGTGTAGTTCTTTGTTACAGTAGGTGAACACAGTGAGGAGGCAGGTGTAATAGTTTCCCATGTAATTATTTGGGGTCATCCCTATGTTCCCCAGGTCCTATGTTCTCAGGGTCCTATGTTCCCCTCAACCGTTGAACTTAGGACCCTTTTTTTCAAAAAAGGGTTCTATGTTCCCTGCTGCTTCCAAGTACTGTAGACTGCTGCCACATGGCAAAGCGCAGGTTGTTGTTGCTCTTCTGACCGGTTAGATTTAGGAATAGTTTTGGTCAGGGCACAAATTTACAAATCAGAAACATTGCATTACTGACGGGTTAGGTTTAGGGATTTGTTTTGGGAAGGGCACAATTTGAAAACTCAAACATAAAATGTGGGGAACATGGGACCCTTTTTTAGAAAAGGTCCTAAGGTCCCATACAAAGACAGGGGAACATAGGACCTGGGGAACATGGGTACGCTCCCAATTACTTAACTTGACTGGTCTATTGTGTGACCCTGACTCTAATGAGGATGGGGATGACTGCTCAAACACAAAATAATGGACATAGACTTGTATTTCTATTGGTTCTTTACAGTGTGTAGTGTAGTAGACCATGACATGGATGTAGAAATTGTGCATGCAGACTGTTTTGTAATCTCCCGATTTCTGTTGCCAGTTTCCACTTATCCGGTTAAGGATGTTTCTCCAGGCAAAGGGAAGGATCAACAAAAGGGTATGCCTGTAGACTTTGAACAAATTGGTCACATTGTTGCCCAAGCAAAGGTTGTTGTAAGCCATACCCTTGGATCTTTTTAGTAGGACCACCTCTACTATACTGGAGGATTGGCATTATACAGACTGCAAGACCTCTGATTTAAAATAGTTTGCCTTATTGTTTGCCAGATCAATTGAGTGAAGATGATGTGGCTGCTACCACAGCAAACCATCCCTTCGATGAAACCACACCAGAATCTACAGGTAAGAAACATTTTTTTTGTTTCTGTTCTTCATGAAGTTTGTTCTAACTGGTGAACAAATTGAGTATGTATTAGCATATCAAATGTAAGTGTGTGTCTCATAATAATTTGATCACTGAACTATTAAGCGCTGAATCATGTGATGCTTATGTGGCTACTGCTCAAGCACCAAATACTTAGCCTGGTTCACACCAGACGGTGTATGTGTAGCTTCGGCGCCCCCTGGCGGAGCAGAGCTTCACACACTACCGTCTGGTACACAGCCATAGATTACGCTCCGTCTCCAACCAGAAAATAGGCTGAGAATTTATTACTTCTGCACGGCCTCCTCACCAACAAATTCCTTCAAAAACCTTCCTGTTAATCTTTAAAGAGTCAATATAGTCTCTAATCTGTCTTGTGACTCCTCAATGTGAGTTACCGTTTATATTTAAGAAATAAATGCTCCGTCTATTTTCTGGTTGGAGACGGAGCGTGCTCTATGGCTGTGTACCAGACGGTAGTGTGTGTAGCTCTGCTCCGCCAGGGGGCGCCAAAGCTACACACACACCGGCTGGTGTGAACCAGGCTACCAAATACTCAGGTCTACTTACTACTTCTGGTCAATTGTAAACTACAGTTCACTATTTGTAGTCATGACATTGAAACCTCAACTTTTAATGTCTACACTTGGCTTACAAAAACAGCACATCTTTGGCCAATAAGACCCTCAATCATTGATCCATGTTGCTCTATCTGCAGAGCCTGAGAGCAGAGATGTGGATGAGGCTGATGGCCAAGGTGATGACAACAGTAGCCAAGGTGATGGCGATAGCAGCCAGGCTGCGGGAGATGATGGCCTAAGTGACGATGAGGATTCTAATGGCAATTCCTCTGAGGAAGGTATGGAGCAAGATGTTCATGATAAGCCTTCCTTACACACAGATGAAGCGGCCACAAGTTCCCCCAAAAATAAGATCACCATGGAGGGTACTCGTAATATGCCACAACTGCCAGCAATGCTTCTGATTGATTCCCTTGCATAACCCAGGTGAAGATGACACTGACAGCCAAGCTGAAGATGGCCAAGGAGACAGCGCTGAGGATTCTGATGGCCAGTCTTCTGAGGATTCTGATGGCCAGTCTTCTGAGGATTCTGATGGCCAGTCTTCTGAGGATTCTGATGGCCAGTCTTCTGAGGATTCTGATGGCCAGTCTTCTGAGGATTCTGATGGCCAGTCTTCTGAGGATTCTGATGGCCAGTCTTCTGATGGCCAGTCCTCTGAGGAAGGTAGGGAACAAGATGTTTTGCAAACCCTCCACAGTCATTTATGGTGTAATTGTTAGGAAGGTGCTGTTTGAATCTGCATATTTGGAGTCTTCGCTTTCCAGTAGGAACAATGTATTCCTACACCTTCAACCATGACTGAACTGCACTTCAGCAGGACGCCCAACCTCATTGTTCCAGGAAATGAGTTCCATAGCTGCAAGTCACAGAATATCAGCTACGTGTATAGTAGGAATGATGAAATGTAGGAAGTTCCTGGTAATCTCATAGCTGTCTGCACAGTTTATTCTAACTGCAAATACTTTTGTGTCATATTTCAGGTAACACCAATGAGGACAACGTGTCCCCAGAAAGCCGTATAGTTAGAAGATGGTGACCGGTTTTCATGATTTAAGTGAGCTCTTGTTCTATCCTGTGTATTTTAGTGATTCCCTTAATGTTACCATTGTCCAAATGTAAACAGGGTAATGTGTTGCAAAGTTTGTGTGCAGTGACTTTGGGTATCATTCATCCTCATCTGAAAATGCCCCCCCACTTAGGAACTGCTGTCCACCCAACCAGGGACCGGGTGATCGCCGAAAAAGATGCTGTCGCTAGGAGACACTGAATCTCTTGCACAACTAACTAGACTGGTCTGTCCTCTTGTTGCCGCTTGACTTTAATGTATGACCTTTTGGACAAGAAATAAAAAGAATAAATCCATGTTTGTCTCTCCAGTCTTGTCTGCATGCTCCAACTAAATCTAATGACTAGCTATCTCAGATGGTGCCGTTCCTTGGCTGGGAGGCCTAGGTGGTTATGGGACTAGACGGTGTATGCACCCTCCAGTGGGGTGGGAGGGTGGATGGGAAGGGAGTGACATTGTTGACACGACATTACATTAGACCGTCATCAGTCTAGTGTGTCATTACCCGGGTGCCCTATGCAGAGGCCGCATGAGTGAGGATGCTGACGGTCAGGTTTAATCATTGCCAAACAAGAAATGGGATCGTCAAGTCACATTCATCTGGAGTGAGTCTCACTCTCTTAGTCTTAAGCGCAAATTGGTCTGCACACGTTGTCTGTTGGGTCTGGTCGCGGTCCAGCTTTGTGGTTATGGATGTGATTTCCTTCTACATTGCGACCACTGAGGCCATCATTAAGCAATGTTTCTTTCTAGCTTAGTTACCTTAGTATTTTTACACAAACTGCAAAGGCAATGGACTACTGCTATCCTTATTTGACAAACCTAAGTTTTTACGTGCAGAAAATAAAAGCATGGAAACATTTTTGGGTGTTTTTACGTTTAGTGAAATATGAAAGTCAGACTGCAGGCATTGTGCCGTGAGGCATTGCTTTTTTTGTTACTAATTCAGTCTGACCATGGATATCAGTGGTGGTGATGGAGAAAAGGAGTGATGCGACTACATTGCAAGAGACCCCTTGGAGCCCGGGCCCTCGCGCATTATTGGTGGGGGCCCTATTTTGACCTTGGCAGGCTGTATGTGGGGGCCTATCAATGTTTTGTCATTGGGCCCCGTGTGCAATTGTTACGCCACTGATTGGGGGGAGGGGGTGTACGGTGGAGCATGGCCTTGGAGAGGTGAGGCCTGACAGTGGCGAGTGACGATGGACGGGGAGTGAGTAGATGAGACTGTACCAGAGACGGTCTTATACGAGACGAAACACTCATGAAACCTTCCATAGCAATGAACGAGAGCATTTGGCTACGCGAAAATGGCGTTTGCCGGCGTCACTCCCACCTGTCCGGTAACGAGAGCCAATTGCTCGCTGAGCTGCGCTGTCACTTATCCAATCATCTCGACGCAAGTGCAAACGTAAACATTTACGACAGCTCGTACCTAATCGGTTTGTTTGTTGGCGGCCATGTGGTTTGTTTGCCATCCGTGGAAACTTAATTGTGAATTGGGCAGAGAGCGCAACTCGACCATTAATCACCTTTCTGCGCCCATCCAAAATGCAGGTGCAGGACAAAGGGACAGATAATCACGGTTCAAACAAAAACGGCCGTGTGGTGTGCATAGGCTGAAAACAAATAAGTAAGAAAAAGCAAAACGGGAGCAAGTCTGCAAGACATTCAACTTTGTTCAGTTTAGCTTTTTTCTTATATTTTTCACCGTTGGCCATAACTATTATCAGTTTATAGGCAACAACATGATAGGCCTATCACAATTTAAAACACCAATTTTGAGGCAGGCTACATCATTCATTTATTCAATAGCCTATTTTTTTATTATTACTGATTGTGCTTACTACTTTGGCTATCAGAAAATAAATCCAGTGTTCTTTTCTGTACGATGAGCGAAGATGCCCGTTTGACAGCTGGCCGGAAGAGGTGAAGTCGACGCAACTTGCTCCCAATTTCTCTGTTGCTCCCACAGGCCGCAAAACAGAACGTTGTCGTGGAATGTTGCGCATGCGCAGATCAAAAATAGCATAAAGAAAAACGCTGTTTTAAAGTGTTTCTTTCATGTTTCGGTCATTCTAAGACTGCCATCAAAACCAATTTTTCATTGTGATTCCAACCATATGAGTTGTGTATCGCTGTGTTGTCCCACTGTCACACACATTATTTCCCCCATTCATTCTTATATACCCCATCACTGACTAATCTCAAATAGTCAGTTTGAGGCGTAGCCAAGATGGCCGCCGAGTGATGGGACTTATGGGAACAGACTTTGACTGTACTCTGTAGCCCTTCATGTGATGGTAGGGGGTGTAGGGTGTAGGCCCTTGGAGAGGTAAGGCAGACAGGCTAACAGCTACACTAGGGCAGAGCCATACAGAGGGGAGAGTCGGGCAATCTCCACTGTGTCCTAGGGCCGACTTCCACATTAGCAAAATTAGCTGTTTAGCGTCTCAGAACTGCTTAAGCGTTCGATGTTAGTGCCTAGAAGTGGGGGTAGCACACAACAAATGCGATGCGATGCAATGCAGAGAATATGACAAGACTTGCCGTTCGTAGTAATAACTTAAGATAAACATCACAGATGGTAAAACTGTTGTGATTATCATCACCGAGACAGTTAATAGTTGACATATTTGTGGTGATTACCCAGCAGTATAGTTCGTTAGTCCTTATTTTTGGCTTTTAAGGTGATGGTTCTATGTTGAGTCTATGGAAAGACAGCCGCTTTAGGCACGACCTTATCTCGTTGAAAGGCGGGGCTGCAATTTAATTCCTGGTCCTCCAATCTCGCAACTCTCCCCTCTGTATGGCTCTGCACTAGGGAGTGGTTGTGGTGATGGACAATGGAGTTATGAGACTGCATTCTTAAACACTGAATAAATATTTAAAAACAGAAAAATGAGCCAGTCTTTTGAAAGGCATGTGCCACTAAGATCTGGATCTTCTCAAAGATCAACTAATCCCACCAGACAATGGGTATGCCATCAATGCCATTTACTGTTACATCTATCACACTTAAATAGTCCTAAAAATATAATGTAACAAATTTTGTTTCCATGGCAGGCCTACTGATAAATGTATAAGTAAGTACACCATGCATACAGCATATACTAATTATTCTTTTCAGGATTTATGTTGGGAAACCTTGGCTCATATCCAATCACAATCCTTGTTTTACTTAACACACAGAGGTCTAATTGCCCTTGAGAGGGCAATTTGACATGTCTCCAAAAACAAATCTGTAACTCTGTGAGTTTTTGTCATTGAAAAATATACGTTACACCATTAGAAACCTCAGACCTTCCAGATTTCAAATACAGTGAGTCCAATAACTATTTGATCCCTTGCTGATTTTTTTGGTTTGCCTACTAACAAAGACATGATCAGTCAATAAATGTTATGATAATATGTATTATAATATGGAGATACAGAATATCAATAAGAAAATCCAGAAATTAACTTAAGAGAATATATGTTAATTTATTTCCATTTCATCGAGCAAAATAAGTATTTGATCCCCTGCCAACTGATAACAATTCTGGGCCCACTGACCAGATGGGCACTTCCGATCAACTTGTAATCTGAATTTAAGACACCTGTACATACTAACATGCATAAAATACACATTGAATCAGAAGCAGTCCATAGTATGAGTGAATCAGTCACACCCCAACCTCACCAGCATGGGAAAGACCAAAGAGCGGTCAAATCATATCAGGGACAAGATTTTGGACCTTAACAAAGATTACATGGGCTGCAAAGCCACAAGAAAGAGACTGGGTATGAATGACCCAACTGTTGATGCATTTCTTCCAAAATGTGAGGAATATCCATCAGGACTATCCATCAGCCTGCCTGGGGTTCTATACAAGATTTGACCTTTTGTAGGGATTTGATAATCAGAGAACAGAAAGAAAGCACCCTAGACCTGTACGGGATGAACTAGGCAATGATATCAAAGCTACTGGGACCAAAATCACTGAGAAAACTACTGGTAGCACTTAATGCCACAGAGGTTTAAAATCCTGTAGTGCACACATGGTACCTCTACTTCAGAAGGAACCTGTGCAGTCCCACCTGAGGTTTGCCAACGGACATCAGACTGGTTTAGGATATGATAAGGAGGTGCTGTAGTCAGATGAAACCAAAATCAAGCTATTTGGCATCAACACAATTCAATGTGTTTTGAGAAGGAGAACTGCTGTCTATGATCCCAAGAACACCCTCCTCACCATCATGCATGAAAGTGGTATCATTATGGTTTGAGGGTGTTTGTCTGGCCAAGGCACAAGACAACTTCACATCGTCAACAAATGGATGGAGGGAGACGTGTAACGCGCAATCCTGAGTGCCAATGTCCTTTTCTCCACCACTACACTGAATGTGGGCCATTTTTGATCTCCCAACATGACAATAATACACAACATACAGTCAAAGCAACGAAGGAGTGGCTCAATAAGAAGCATATTAAAGTCGTGAAGTGGCCTAGACAGTCTCCAAATATTAACCCTATTGTAATTCTATGGAGGGAACTGAACCTCCCATTTGCCAAGCTACAGCCACAAACTATTAATGTTTTAGAGATAATCTGCAAAGAAAAATGGCCAAAAAACTTTTCTACTATATGCACAAACATTGTCATCAACTAAAAGAAGCATCTGACCTCAGTGCTAGACAACTAGGGCTTTGCCACAAATCACTTTATCTTCTTTAGCTAGAGGGGTCAAATACTTATTTGCCTAAATTAAATACAAATAAATTAAAATATATTATTTAAAGTTATTTTCTGAAATTTCTTTTTGATGTTCTGTCTCTCCATGTTTGAATACATATTATCATAAATTTATAGACTGATCATGTCTTTATTAGTGGGCAAACCAGCAAAATCAGCAAGGGATCAAATACATATTGGACTCACTGTATATATATATTAAATAAATTATATAGCTGGCCCAATTTAAAGAAAGTGAAAAGAAATCTTCGCATATTCTGTACTCTCTGCCTGTAGCAGCCACACCTATAGCTATTCACATGTAAAGTACCGGTGCTTGAGTGGCTATTCAGAGGTGACAACACGCCCCTTTCAGCTAGGGTACATACATAGCCATGCTGCTCACTTGGCCACAGGACAAAGAGAGTGACAGGGGGGTGTGTTATCAGAGCACATGGAGATTGACAGGGGGGTGTGGGCCATTAGAGGTTTTTCACACCTATCTCATTAGTATTCAAATGAGACAGGCAGTGGCCTGACATAGTGTTTCTTTTTTGCATTTTGTATGAAAACAACAAAACATTTCTAAATGCCGGAACAATAGGAAAAGTTGGAGGGCTACAGCGTTTTTGGTTGGTAGTCCGAAGGTGCTCTTTGGTCAAAAAATAGGATGCAAAAGAAACTAGGTATCCAAGGCACTCTTCCCAAAAAAGTTAAAATAGCTTTATTAAATGGCTAGATCATTATAGAAAAGTTAAAAACGCCAACATGTTTCGGCCAAGGAGTGGCCTTCATCAGGGCAGAGTCAATTGACTTTTTTGGGAAGAGTGCCTTGGATACCTCGTTTCTTTTACATTTCTAAATGCCCTTTTTACTTTTATGCAGCCAACACATTTGTTTACAAGATTCAAACTTCAAAAGTCTTGGCTAGATATATTTATTGTGTGTTTTCTTGCACTTTTTGAAGACCTCTGAAACCTGTTTTTTTGTACAGTTGTGTTTATACTCAATTTAAATAAAACATGTTTGTATGACATCCAATTTTCTTTCAGATTATTTATTGTCAGGCTTTTCAGAATACAACCATATATTTCACTTTTGCATAGATGCTTACTGTTAGTTGAAAATACTTGAGAATGTCAGGGTGGTGCAAGCAGCCTAAAAGCCTCTGAAAGGCCTTAGACCTCAGAGGGTTAATGAGTCTCACCTGGGACACACCCATTGCTAACGAGCAGGGCCACAGTGCTGAGTGTGTGACACTATTTAAGGGACTCCAGAGTGCTGGTGGTATACAGGCTATCTTTCATCCAGACTCCAGACTCTTGTTCGTATCTTTCATTGTAGTCGGCATCATGAGATTCCCAGTTCTGGTTGTGCTGGTCGTGCTGCTTAATGCTTTAGTCTGTGATGGTGAGTAGTTTTAAAATTATTTGTCATTGCTAGATATAGAAAATGGCCATGCAGGATTTTTTGTAACCTCTCGGCTTCTGCTTCAGTTCTCTAGTTAAGTCTACAGTTTCTCCAGCCAAAGCAAACAGTCACCAAAAGGGTCACTAATTTTATTGAAAAGTCCTTAGTCCTCGACCTTCCTTTGGCACACATTCAAAAGTTGGAGGATCGGCGTAGCTACAAGTGTTCATATTTCACTCCATTCAATTAAAATAGTTATTTTCCAGGTAGGCTGGAGATGTAAAACTACATTTTATATACTCAATGCATGTGTATTCATTGCGGTGTTCTTTTCATGATGTGGGGAAACCTTCAATCTCTTATAATCGCATCATTTTACTTAACGAGTCTCACCTGGGGGACACCTATACTCCTGAGTAGTGAAAAGCATGGCACTTAAGTTCTGGAGTCATGAGGGCCCTTTCATTAGTTTTTGTAATTGTGCTTAATGTATTGGGCTGGTTTTGAAACAATTCCCTCATAACTTGGTGTACAAATAGTGCTGGCAGGCTTTGTGTAACCTTTCTGTTTCTGTTGTCAGTTTCTTCAACTCCGGTTAAAGGGATTTCTCCAGGCAAAAGCTAGGATCAACAAAAAGGTATGATTATTTTGGACAAATTGGTCACATTGTTGCTCAAAGATCATTAGTCTTAGTCACTGCAATGTGCTGTAGGATTGGCATTATGGACTTGTGATTTCATTGCATTAATATCCTCTGACCTGTTACTTGGCAGATCAACAGATCCAGACCAGACCCACACCACAGCAGCCCAAAGGTAAGGTAATGAGTTGTGGAGTGGGCACCTGTGTTCTCTGTGTAGTTCTTTGTTACAGTAGGTGAACACAGAGAGGAGCCAGGTGTAATCGTTTCCCGTGTAATCATTTAACTGAACTGGCCTATTATGTGACCCTGAGTCTAGTGGGGATGATGGGATGACTGCTCAAACACCAAATAGACATCGACCACTTGTATTGGCTCTCAACATTGTGTAGTGTAGTAGTAGGGCGTGGATGTAGAAATTGTGCATGCAGACTGTTGTGTAATCTCCCCATTTCTGTTGCCAGTTTCCACTTATCCGGTTAAGGATGTTTCTCCAGGCAAAGGGAAGGATCAACAAAAGGGTATGCCTGTAGACTTTGAACAAATTGGGTCACAATGTTGCCCAAGGAAAGGTCGTTGTAAGCCATACCCTTGGATGTTTTGAGTAGGACTACCTCTACTATACTGGATGCTTGGCATTATACAGACTGCAAGACCTGATTTTAAATCTCTGAACTTATTGTTTGCCAGATCAATTGAGTGAAGATGATGTGACTGCTACCACTGCACACACTCCCTTGGATGAAACCACACCAGAATCTACAGGTACAGAAACCTTTCTTAATGATTACTGTGAAGCAAGTTTCTGTTTTCTTCATTAAGTTTGTTCTTACTGGTGAACAAGTTGAGGATGAAGTATTAACATATCAAATAAAAGTGTATCTCATTATAATTTGTTCACTGCACTATTAAGCGCTGAATCATGTGGGGCTGCTCAAGCACCAAATACTGAGGCCTACTTACTACTTCTGGTCAATTGTAAACTACAGTTCACTATTTGTAGACCTGATATTGAAACCTCCACTTTTGATGTCTACACTCGGATCAATGATTGAGTGTCTTATTACCCAAAGATGTGGTGTTTTTTGAAAGCCATGCTCTTTCTGCAGAACATAACCTAGATGTGGATGAGGATGATGGCCAAGGTGATGACGACAGTAGCCAAGGTGATGGCGATAGCAGCCAGGCTGCGGGAGATGATGGCCTAAGTGACGATGAGGATTCTAATGGCAATTCCTCTGAGGAAGGTATGGAGCAAGATGTTCATGATAAGCCTTCCTTACACACAGATGAAGCGGCCACAAGTTCCCCCAAAAATAAGATCACCATGGAGGGTACTCGTAATATGCCACAACTGCCAGCAATGCTTCTGATTGATTCCCTTGCATAACCCAGGTGAAGATGACACTGACAGCCAAGCTGAAGATGGCCAAGGAGACAGCGCTGAGGATTCTGATGGCCAGTCTTCTGAGGATTCTGATGGCCAGTCTTCTGAGGATTCTGATGGCCAGTCTTCTGAGGATTCTGATGGCCAGTCTTCTGATGGCCAGTCCTCTGAGGAAGGTAGGGAACAAGATGTTTTGCAAACCCTCCACAGTCATTTATGGTGTAATTGTTAGGAAGGTGCTGTTTGAATCTGCATATTTGGAGTCTTCGCTTTCCAGTAGGAACAATGTATTCCTACACCTTCAACCATGACTGAACTGCACTTCAGCAGGACGCCCAACCTCATTGTTCCAGGAAATGAGTTCCATAGCTGCAAGTCACAGAATATCCGCTATGTGTATAGTAGGAATCATGAAATGTAGGAAGTTCCTGGTAATCTCATAGCTGTCTGCACAGTTTATTCTAACTGCAACTACTTTTGTCATATTTCAGGTAACACCAATGAGGACAACGTGTCCCCAGAAAGCCGTATAGTTAGAAGAAGATGGTGACCGGTTTTCATGATTTAAGTGAGCTCTTGTTCTATCCTGTGTATTTTAGTGATTCCCTTAATGTTACCATTGTCCAAATGTAAACAGGGTAATGTGTTGCAAAGTTTGTGTGCAGTGACTTTGGGTATCATTCATCCTCATCTGAAAATGCCCCCCCACTTAGGAACTGCTGTCCACCCAACCAGGGACCGGGTGATCGCCGAAAAAGATGCTGTCGCTAGGAGACACTGAATCTCTTGCACAACTAACTAGACTGGTCTGTCCTCTTGTTGCCGCTTGACTTTAATGTATGACCTTTTGGACAAGAAATAAAAAGAATAAATCCATGTTTGTCTCTCCAGTCTTGTCTGCATGCTCCAACTAAATCTAATGACTAGCTATCTCAGATGGTGCCGTTCCTTGGCTGGGAGGCCTAGGTGGTTATGGGACTAGACGGTGTATGCACCCTCCAGTGGGGTGGGAGGGTGGATGGGAAGGGAGTGACATTGTTGACACGACATTACATTAGACCGTCATCAGTCTAGTGTGTCATTACCCGGGTGCCCTATGCAGAGGCCGCATGAGTGAGGATGCTGACGGTCAGGTTTAATCATTGCCAAACAAGAAATGGGATCGTCAAGTCACATTCATCTGGAGTGAGTCTCACTCTCTTAGTCTTAAGGGCAAATTGGTCTGCACACGTTGTCTGTTGGGTCTGGTCGCGGTCCAGCTTTGTGGTTATGGATGTGATTTCCTTCTACATTGCGACCACTGAGGCCATCATTAAGCAATGTTTCTTTCTAGCCCGGTTAGCTAGGTATTTTCACACAAACTGCAAAGGCAATGGACTACTGCTATCCTTATTTGACAAACCTAAGTTTTTACGTGCAGAAAATAAAAGCATGGAAACATTTTTGGGTGTTTTTACGTTTAGTGAAATATGAAAGTCAGACTGCAGGCATTGTGCCGTGAGGCATTGCTTTTTTTGTTACTAATTCAGTCTGACCATGGATATCAGTGGTGGTGATGGAGAAAAGGAGTGATACGACTACATTGCAAGAGACCCCTTGGAGCCCGGGCCCTCGCGCATTATTGGTGGGGGCCCTATTTTGACCTTGGCAGGCTGTATGTGGGGGCCTATCAATGTTTTGTCATTGGGCCCCGTGTGCAATTGTTACGCCACTGATTGGGGGGAGGGGGTGTACGGTGGAGCATGGCCTTGGAGAGGTGAGGCCTGACAGTGGCGAGTGACGATGGACGGGGAGTGAGTAGATGAGACTGTACCAGAGACGGTCTTATACGAGACGAAACACTCATGAAACCTTCCATAGCAATGAACGAGAGCATTTGGCTACGCGAAAATGGCGTTTGCCGGCGTCACTCCCACCTGTCCGGTAACGAGAGCCAATTGCTCGCTGAGCTGCGCTGTCACTTATCCAATCATCTCGACGCAAGTGCAAACGTAAACCTTTACGACTGCTCGTACCTAATCGGTTTGTTTGTTGGCGGCCATGTGGTTTGTTTGCCATCCGTGGAAACTTAATTGTGAATTGGGCAGAGAGCGCAACTCGACCATTAATCACCTTTCTGCGCCCATCCAAAATGCAGGTGCAGGACAAAGGGACAGATAATCACGGTTCAAACAAAAACGGCCGTGTGGTGTGCATAGGCTGAAAACAAATAAGTAAGAAAAAGCAAAACGGGAGCAAGTCTGCAAGACATTCAACTTTGTTCAGTTTAGCTTTTTTCTTATATTTTTCACCGTTGGCCATAACTATTATCAGTTTATAGGCAACAACATGATAGGCCTATCACAATTTAAAACACCAATTTTGAGGCAGGCTACATCATTCATTTATTCAATAGCCTATTTTTTTATTATTACTGATTGTGCTTACTACTTTGGCTATCAGAAAATAAATCCAGTGTTCTTTTCTGTACGATGAGCGAAGATGCCCGTTTGACAGCTGGCCGGAAGAGGTGAAGTCGACGCAACTTGCTCCCAATTTCTCTGTTGCTCCCACAGGCCGCAAAACAGAACGTTGTCGTGGAATGTTGCGCATGCGCAGATCAAAAATAGCATAAAGAAAAACGCTGTTTTAAAGTGTTTCTTTCATGTTTCGGTCATTCTAAGACTGCCATCAAAACCAATTTTTCATTGTGATTCCAACCATATGAGTTGTGTATCGCTGTGTTGTCCCACTGTCACACACATTATTTCCCCCATTCATTCTTATATACCCCATCACTGACTAATCTCAAATAGTCAGTTTGAGGCGTAGCCAAGATGGCCGCCGAGTGATGGGACTTATGGGAACAGACTTTGACTGTACTCTGTAGCCCTTCATGTGATGGTAGGGGGTGTAGGGTGTAGGCCCTTGGAGAGGTAAGGCAGACAGGCTAACAGCTACACTAGGGCAGAGCCATACAGAGGGGAGAGTCGGGCAATCTCCACTGTGTCCTAGGGCCGACTTCCACATTAGCAAAATTAGCTGTTTAGCGTCTCAGAACTGCTTAAGCGTTCGATGTTAGTGCCTAGAAGTGGGGGTAGCACACAACAAATGCGATGCGATGCAATGCAGAGAATATGACAAGACTTGCCGTTCGTAGTAATAACTTAAGATAAACATCACAGATGGTAAAACTGTTGTGATTATCATCACCGAGACAGTTAATAGTTGACATATTTGTGGTGATTACCCAGCAGTATAGTTCGTTAGTCCTTATTTTTGGCTTTTAAGGTGATGGTTCTATGTTGAGTCTATGGAAAGACAGCCGCTTTAGGCACGACCTTATCTCGTTGAAAGGCGGGGCTGCAATTTAATTCCTGGTCCTCCAATCTCGCAACTCTCCCCTCTGTATGGCTCTGCACTAGGGAGTGGTTGTGGTGATGGACAATGGAGTTATGAGACTGCATTCTTAAACACTGAATAAATATTTAAAAACAGAAAAATGAGCCAGTCTTTTGAAAGGCATGTGCCACTAAGATCTGGATCTTCTCAAAGATCAACTAATCCCACCAGACAATGGGTATGCCATCAATGCCATTTACTGTTACATCTATCACACTTAAATAGTCCTAAAAATATAATGTAACAAATTTTGTTTCCATGGCAGGCCTACTGATAAATGTATAAGTAAGTACACCATGCATACAGCATATACTAATTATTCTTTTCAGGATTTATGTTGGGAAACCTTGGCTCATATCCAATCACAATCCTTGTTTTACTTAACACACAGAGGTCTAATTGCCCTTGAGAGGGCAATTTGACATGTCTCCAAAAACAAATCTGTAACTCTGTGAGTTTTTGTCATTGAAAAATATACGTTACACCATTAGAAACCTCAGACCTTTTCAGATTTCAAATATATATATATTAAATAAATGATATAGCTGGCCCAATTTAAAGAAAGTGAAAAGAAATCTTCGCATATTCTGTACTCTCTGCCTGTAGCAGCCACACCTATAGCTATTCACATGTAAAGTACCGGTGCTTGAGTGGCTATTCAGAGGTGACAACACGCCCCTTTCAGCTAGGGTACATACATAGCCATGCTGCTCACTTGGCCACAGGACAAAGAGAGTGACAGGGGGGTGTACTATCAGAGCACATGGAGATTGACAGGGGGGTGTGGGCCATTAGAGGTTTTTCACACCTATCTCATTAGTATTCAAATGAGACAGGCAGTGGCCTGACATAGTGTTTCTTTTTTGCATTTTGTATGAAAACAACAAAACATTTCTAAATGCCGGAACAATAGGAAAAGTTGGAGGGCTACGGCGTTTTTGGTTGGTAGTCCGAAGGTGCTCTTTGGTCAAAAAATAGGATGCAAAAGAAACTAGGTATCCAAGGCACTCTTCCCAAAAAAGTTAAAATAGCTTTATTAAATGGCTAGATCATTATAGAAAAGTTAAAAACGCCAACATGTTTCGGCCAAGGAGTGGCCTTCATCAGGGCAGAGTCAATTGACTTTTTTGGGAAGAGTGCCTTGGATACCTCGTTTCTTTTACATTTCTAAATGCCCTTTTTACTTTTATACAGCCAACACATTTGTTTACAAGATTCAAACTTCAAAAGTCTTGGCTAGATATATTTATTGTGTGTTTTCTTGCACTTTTTGAAGACCTCTGAAACCTGTTTTTTTGTACAGTTGTGTTTATACTCAATTTAAATAAAACATGTTTGTATGACATCCAATTTTCTTTCAGATTATTTATTGTCAGGCTTTTCAGAATACAACCATATATTTCACTTTTGCATAGATGCTTACTGTTAGTTGAAAATACTTGAGAATGTCAGGGTGGTGCAAGCAGCCTAAAAGCCTCTGAAAGGCCTTAGACCTCAGAGGGTTAATGAGTCTCACCTGGGACACACCCATTGCTAACGAGCAGGGCCACAGTGCTGAGTGTGTGACACTATTTAAGGGACTCCAGAGTGCTGGTGGTATACAGGCTATCTTTCATCCAGACTCCAGACTCTTGTTCGTATCTTTCATTGTAGTCGGCATCATGAGATTCCCAGTTCTGGTTGTGCTGGTCGTGCTGCTTAATGCTTTAGTCTGTGATGGTGAGTAGTTTTAAAATTATTTGTCATTGCTAGATATAGAAAATGGCCATGCAGGATTTTTTGTAACCTCTCAGCTTCTGCTTCAGTTCTCTAGTTAAGTCTACAGTTTCTCCAGCCAAAGCAAACAGTCACCAAAAGGGTCACTAATTTTATTGAAAAGTCCTTAGTCCTCGACCTTCCTTTGGCACACATTCAAAAGTTGGAGGATCGGCGTAGCTACAAGTGTTCATATTTCACTCCATTCAATTAAAATAGTTATTTTCCAGGTAGGCTGGAGATGTAAAACTACATTTTATATACTCAATGCATGTGTATTCATTGCGGTGTTCTTTTCATGATGTGGGGAAACCTTCAATCTCTTATAATCGCATCATTTTACTTAACGAGTCTCACCTGGGGGACACCTATACTCCTGAGTAGTGAAAAGCATGGCACTTAAGTTCTGGAGTCATGAGGGCCCTTTCATTAGTTTTTGTAATTGTGCTTAATGTATTGGGCTGGTTTTGAAACAATTCCCTCATAACTTGGTGTACAAATAGTGCTGGCAGGCTTTGTGTAACCTTTCTGTTTCTGTTGTCAGTTTCTTCAACTCCGGTTAAAGGGATTTCTCCAGGCAAAGGCAAGGATCAACAAAAAGGTATGATTATTTTGGACAAATTGGTCACATTGTTGCTCAAAGATCATTAGTCTTAGTCACTGCAATGTGCTGTAGGATTGGCATTATGGACTTGTGATTTCATTGCATTAATATCCTCTGACCTGTTACTTGGCAGATCAACAGATCCAGACCAGACCCACACCACAGCAGCCCAAAGGTAAGGTAATGGGTTGTGGAGTGGGCACCTGTGTTCTCTGTGTAGTTCTTTGTTACAGTAGGTGAACACAGCGAGGAGCCAGGTGTAATCGTTTCCCGTGTAATCATTTAACTGAACTGGCCTATTATGTGACCCTGAGTCTAGTGGGGATGATGGGATGACTGCTCAAACACCAAATAGACATCGACCACTTGTATTGGTTCTTAACATTGTGTTGTGTAGTAGTAGGGCGTGGATGTAGAAATTGTGCATGCAGACTGTTTTGTAATCTCCCCATTTCTGTTGCCAGTTTCCACTTATCCGGTTAAGGATGTTTCTCCAGGCAAAGGGAAGGATCAACAAAAAGGTATGCCTGTAGACTTTGAACAAATTGGTCACATTGTTTCCCAAGGAAAGGTTGTTGTAAGCCATACCCTTGGATGTTTTGAGTAGGACTACCTCTACTATACTGGATGCTTGGCATTATACAGACTGCAAGACCTGATTTTAAATCCCTGGACTTATTGTTTGCCAGATCAATTGAGTGAAGATGATGTGACCGCTACCACTGCACACACTCCCTTGGATGAAACCACACCAGAATCTACAGGTACAGAAACCTTTTTTTAATGATTACTGTGAAGCAAGTTTCTGATTTCTTCATTAAGTTTGTTCTTACTGGTGAACAAATTGAGGATGATGTATCAAATGAAAGTGTATATCATTCTAATTTGTTCACTGAACTATTAAGCGCTGAATCATGTGGGGCTGCTCGAGCACCAAATACTGAGGCCTACTTACTACTTTTGGTCAATTGTAAACTACAGTTCACTATTTGTAGACATGATATTGAAACCTCCAATTTTTATGTCTACACTCGGGTCAATGATTGACTGTCTTCTTACCCAAAGATGTGGTGTTTTTTGAAAGCCATGTTACTCTTTCTGCAGAACATAACTCTGATGCGGACGAGGATGATGGCCAAGGTGATGACAACGGTAGCCAAGGTGATGGCGATAGCAGCCAGGTTGCGGGAGATGATGGCCTAGGTGACAATGATGAGGATGAGGATTCTAATGGCAATTCCTCTGAGGAAGGTATGGAGCAAGATGTTCATGAACGGCCTTCCTTACACACAGATGTGGCAGCTACCACAAGTTCCCCCAACAATAAGATCACCACGGATGGTACTTGTAATATCCCACAACTGCCTGTAATGCTTCTGATTGATTGATTCCCTTGCATAACCCAGGTGAAGATGACACTGACAGCAAAGCTGAAAATGGCCAAGGAGACAGCTCTGAGGATTCCGATGGCCAGTCATCTGAGGATTCCGATGGCCAGTCATCTGAGGATTCCGATGGCCAGTCATCTGAGGATTCCGATGGCCAGTCATCTGAGGATTCCGATGGCCAGTCATCTGAGGATTCCGATGGCCAGTCATCTGAGGATTCCGATGGCCAGTCATCTGAGGATTCCGATGGCCAGTCATCTGAGGATTCCGATGGCCAGTCATCTGAGGAAGGTAGGGAGCAAGCAACCTCAAATCTACAGAATTTATTGCCTGGAGCAAAATATCAGTTAAGCTTATAGTAGAAATGATGAAGTGTAGGAAGTTGCTGGTAATCTCATAACTGTCTGCACGGTTTATTCTGACTGATGATACTTTTTTTTTTGGCATTCCAGGTAACACCAATGAGGACGTGGTGTCCACAGAAAGCAGTTCATTGGATGAGTCTACACCAGAGACTAAAGGTGACAGGCTTTCATGATGGAAGTGTGCTTGTTTTCTCCTGTGTATGTTAATGGTACTTATGTCCAAATGTAAACAGGGTAATGTGTTGCAAAGCTTGTGTGCCGTGAGTTTGGGTTTTATTCATCCTCACTTTGAAGATTTTAAAAATGTTTGTTCCTTGGAAGCAGATTAACACTTGTGCTGATGACTCGTCTCTCCCTTTAGGTCCTGCTGTCAGCTCAACTAACTAGACTGGTTCATCCCATTGTTGCTGCTTGACTTGCTGTGTACGACCTTTTGGACAAGAAATAAAAAGAATAAATCCATGTTCTTTGTCTCTCCATTCTTTGTGTGTATAATCACATGCTCCAACTAAATCTAATGACCATCTCGGATGCAGTTCCTTGGCTGGGAGGCCAGGTGGTTATGGGACTGTAGACTCTATGAACCTTCCAGTGGATGAGAAGCGGGTGACATTAAGTGCATTCGATTTCTCAACGCATGTAGACCGCAATGCACTCTGGATGAAAATGCTGCATGACGGTTAGATTTCCTGTCAAACTTCAAAATTTCGGTGATGTTGCGTTGACGAGGTGACATGTCACATGGTGTCAAACTATCGCGGGATGAATGAATGCGACTGCATTTCAGATCTTGCAACCTCTGCCGTTGCGTATCCCCTTCAACGCTCGCCTGCAGACTGCCTCCGAGGTCACACGCCCATGAACCAGTTGGTCAACAACTCACGTGTGTGTATATGAGTCTTGTCTCACACCCCTACACAAGTTTGTGCAGGTCCCCACTTCAGCTCCTCCTTACTGCCTGTCCCCCCACTCCTCACACGTGGTGCGTTAGTAGAGCAAACTGGTGCGAGCTCATCGTCTCGTTCATATTTGTGGCCGACTTTAAATGCGCTGTATTTAATAACACCCACATCGTGACAAGTTCTCGCTCACGTGCTTTGTCAATGTTGGTCGACAGCAACAGAAGTTGTACGCTATTGTTGACAGTACATGAGACCTCCATGTGTCATTACCCAGGTGCATTGAGTGAGGATGCTGGTAGTCTAGTTTAATCATTGCTAAACAAGAAATGGGATTGCCAAAGTCTCATTCATCTGGAGTGAGACTCACACTTTCAGTCTTCAGGCCAAATTAGAGTTCTGCACACCAAATATTGGTTGGGTCTGGTTTGCGAACCACCTTTTGTGGATCTTGACGTAATTTCCTTCACTGCAGCCATTATCAAGGAATGTTGCTTTCTAGGTCAGTCAGTTTCTTGAAAGTGTCTTTGCTATCGTCGTTAACAAAGTCCTTCATACGAGCGACTCAACTCTCTCGAGACAGCGACGCTCACCACTAAATCCAAGGGAATGGTAAGACTGTCTTAAGACGGTTAGCAACGACAAGAATCGAGAAATGGACCCCTGGCTCAGTTAGCTTAGTATATTTGTATAAAGTGCAATGGCAATGTGCTGCTATCATTATTTGACAGTGTTTACGAGCAGAAAATGCAAGCATGAAAACATTTTTTTGAGTCTACCCGATGTTTACATTCGGTGGAGAACTACGGTAGTCAGACTGCAGGCACTGTGCCGTGAGTGATGCATTGCTTTTCTTGTTACCAATTCATTGTAGCTTCATTTGTTTACACACGCTAGAAGGAAAACATTGACATAACAGAATATTCATTGGTTTGCTCTCAAATTATCGGCACTGTACTGCTATGAAAACGAGGAAATAGCGGAGATGACCAATCAGTCTTTTGTCTGGCAATACAGCACCGCATGATATAACCTTGAGGCGGACCAAGCCCCGGCGCGGAAAAATGTCCACATTACAGGATGATTTTACAAGAACTTAGGTCGAAGCCAATGAGCTTTCTTCCATAGAGATGACTCACTCATCAGGGACTCATACGACTCCTATTGTTTTGTGTACTTGCTTGCACCACCGAGAGATTACAACATATACCATGTATACCAAGCTGATAGATCACATGATAAACCTGAGGCACAGGCGGCACAAGATATTTACACTTTTGCCAATGAATTGATCATTTTACATCATATAACTGTACCATGAAAGTCTATTATCACAGCATCTGGTTACACGTACATTATGACAGGTACTGTATGCCATTGCCTTAGAATTTGTGCTATGTCAGTTGGTTTTGTCATCCTCAAGATTCAGCCGCTGTCCAACAGTTGTACTGGCTCTCTACTGGAAAAGGAAACACCAAATGGAGTAGGTGGATGTCTCCATCTAACCTTTTCACACCGCTGACCAGATCCACCAGATATAGTTTTCCTGTAACGCCCATTACCCACTACATTAACATCACGTCACACATCGTATTTCTGGTTTACTTCTGTGATCCTCCACAAGATCCACACCAAAGTAAGTTACCGTGATTCAGCAAACGTCCTCCATCTGGAGTAGCTCTCTACAGGAAAAGACAGCCCATACTCTAACCTTATCACTGATGAAGAGATCCACACCAGGTAGAGCTTTCCCAGTAGCTTCTCCCAGAGATGGGACCAAGTCACTAATTTGCAAGTCGAAAGTAAGTCTCAAGTCCTTCCAATCAAGTCCGAGTCGAGTCACAAGTTATGACACATTTGACCAAGTCAAGTCCAAGTCCAAGTCGTGCCAAAGCCAAGTCAAGTCCAAGTCTTGTTTTTTCCAAGTCCTTAACAAGTCACCTTGTATGTGCAATATTGACAATTAACTTTGGTCATAAATTCATTACCTCTCCACACCGCATGTCCCCCTTCGCCAGTCATGTCCCTTATGAAAATCGACCATGGTATGCATTGGTTTTTGGTTTTACTAGGTTTAACTATAAATTGAACCATAGTTTTACCACGGTTTATAATTAGTCATTAAATTACTTTTATCTTTTATCCAACGCACATATTGGTGACAGTCCTTGAGGCAATGTGGGGTTAGGTGCCTTGCTCAAGGGCACTTCAGTCATGGATGGAGGTGTAGGGAGAGGTGGGTCTAAGGGTGGGATTCAAACCTGCAACTCTGTGATCTTCAGCCCAACTCCCTAACCATTACACCACGACTGTAGACAAGCTTTCATGTTTTTTTTTGGGGTGACCATGCAACCCACAATTGATCATGGTTTTTTTTAGCATGGTTTGTGACTATGGTTAAAGGTAAATCGTTTTTTCTTTCCTTCATACATTTTTTCACACACAAAAGCAAAGAAAATAATATATTCATTGACTTGGAGCACAATTGCACGCCATTGCAAGCTAAAGCTGTGAAGTCGAGTCAAGTCTCAAGTCAATAGCGTACAAGTCGAGTCAAGTCACAAGTCATTCCTAATATTGGCAAGTCAAGTCTCAAGTCGAGTCATTTGTGATTCAAGTCACAAGTCAGTCCAAGTCACAAGTCCACATCTCTGGCTTCTCCTACCTGTATTCTGACCTCCATGCCCAATGCTCTCTACAATAACGCAATATCAACTTCATTCCAACATCTGTCCCGCCACTGCCACAAAAGTCTCCCAATTTTTTCACTACTCAAATATTGGCAGGTATGTGATGGAGAGGACACAGAAGCACCAATTATGATAACGGCAGGATGAGAGAAAAATCAAACAGAGCAGGATGGGGATGGATGTCAAAGTCACCTTCTCGCTGCCGGCCAGATCGACCAGGTAGAGTTTTCCGGACAGCTTCTTCTCCGTCTCCACGTTCTCCTGCTTGATGTTGATCTGGAAGATGCTGTGGCTACGGGAGCTGTGCTCATTCATGTCTGCAGGGGAACATTGAGGGAACACTATGAGAACCCATTAGGTATTGGAAGTTGCTCATCATTGTTCATGTCTGTGGGGGAATACTGAGGAAACGCAACAGACCGCTGTGAGAACCAAGCGTGAGATAGTGCTTGCAAAAGTATCTTGCTCACCATCATTCATATCTATGGGGAACAATGAGGAAACGGTGAGGGAACGTCGTCAGAACCCACTGGATGGTGGCAGGGAAAATAACTTGCTCATCATTACTCATGTCTGTGGGGAACGATGAGGAAATCGAATCATGATGATGCGAAATAGGTGTCTCTAATACACCTGATGTGCAAAAGCTATCACAGATGAGGATGCAAGTGTGTTTCTGACCTAAGTGTCAAAGGCAAAGTTAATATTATTGTCAAAAGTAGGTTGTACACACAGGGTTTGAAGTTGCTGTACTCGCTAGGCACACAGTGCAAAATGATAACCTTATACATATTACATGTACGTACAATAATCTCCTAATCCTCTAAAGACATGGTTTTGGAGGATAGTCTGCAGTGTCATGCTGAGGAGAAAGAGTTGGAAATAAGCACTGTGGCAAGCAGAAGCTTGAATGAGTGACTGCAACGTTGGTGAATTCCCGTAAGCAGTTTTCCTGACAGGAAATACGCCCTGCCGCTCTGCCAGGCACTCACTCACTCCTGCCCGGAAACTACGTCTCCCATAATGCATTAGGGGCTAATTAGCATGCAAGATTAGAGGCCAGTGCTGAGAGCTGACCCCGCTGCATAAATAAGGGGTGTGTTTCAATATGTGACCTTGCGTCCTCCACTTGTGCTTGTGGCCTCGTACAAGTAATACGTTGTGATGACATCACTGACAACAACATATTTCAATATCTCGCAAAAGCTCAATTGTAAAGTCATTTTCTCTTTTGCAAACCGGATGGTAAATAAATAATAGTCCCCCAAAAATTGTTTTGGCTAGCCTGACAGTGGGGAAACTTAATTGTTTTCTCCACAGAGGCGGGGCAACAGGAAAACGTGAGGCCATAAGCCCAAGTGGAGGAGGCAAGGTCACATATTGGAATGCAGACAAGGAGTTATGAGTGGCTCACTTGTGACGGCAACATGGCGGTTGGCCTTGCCCTCATCGATCACATCCATCACCTCCTCTGGGCTGGACACGAAGCGCTCTGTGCAGCCCTGGAAACATCAGGTGGACATACAGATATGTACACACACACACGCACACACACACACACACACACACACACACACACACACACACACACACACACACACACACACACACACACACAAACACAAACAAAACACGCCCACGCAATCATGCACGCACGCATGCACACATACACGCATAAAAATATGACCCTGTCGATTAAATGTACACAACTTAATTATATTTATATATAAAAAAATAAATGTTGCCAATATATTTACATTCAGTATATACAGGGAAGGCAAATAGTAATTTAAAAAGAGGATTTTTTTCTGATCAGCTACATAAAAGAAAGAGCAATCAGTTACCTTTACATAGGGCACCCTGAATTTGTCCTCGTGTACAGCCAGGTTGGTCTTGGACACTAACAGAGAAAAAAAGACAACCTTTAGATGTCTTTTCAATGCCCTCACACTTCTTGAAAAAGAAATAAATAATACTCCTTGCGTTTCTGTGCTGTAATCAAACTCCTGTACTGGCACAGTCAGTTCCTGTGCCCATCTGTCTAAAGGACAGACGAAGGCGAAAAAGTTGGCCTGTTCCTTACCATCCAAAAGGTCTCGGATTTTGTCAAGGTAGATCTCAAAATAGGACACCTGCAGACAAGAAAGACATAGAATATGTAGCTTTGCGATGACAGCATCACTGAGAAACAACAGGATATGGCCCACATTGAGGTAAAATGTAAATATATAAATACACACACACACACACACACACACACACACACACACACACACACACACACACACACACACACACACACACACACACACACACACACACTAGTATTGTTAATTATCGGTGTATATTTGGAGTGGAGAGTTTGTACAGTGTACATATAGTAGCCTACTTAATTCACATTTGCACTAAATCTACTGTAGGCCTGCACTATATTGTTCTTCGGTAAAGCAAGCAAAACAAAATAAAATCATATTCCTGATATTTGTCTTGTGTTGAGAAGAAATGGGCAATACAGTGACCCAGAGACAAAGTGCATACAGAATTTGCACAGTATGTACTGAATTGTGCAACATATGTACTACCATAATGTACATGCATTCATTTGTACTAGTAATTTGTATGCATGTCATTGCTGTAAAGCAACCAGAACAAGCTTGTCCTGTTGGTGTGAGGGGGGACGCTGGGACAGTGACCCAGATAGCGTGCCCCCTCTCCATATGGCACAGGTGGCTCATTCTGCTGTCACCTCCGGGGGTAACCACGGGTGACCTGTAATCCCCCACCAGTTCAGGATGTCATCTCACCCAAAACAGACACCCCCCTACTCACACCCCATGTAGTCACGGTGCTATTCACTACTACACTTCATTACAGGGTCAGCCATGATGACAGAGAGAACGCATTTTAAATGCCAATGTCTTCACATATTCTATAATTTCCATTATGTATTATAGTATAGCTGTTGCATAAATAATACTAGAAATGCGCTCAGAGAGTGCAGACCTCTGTCAAGGAAGCTGTTTGGCAAGACATTTGACTATGTTACACCTTAATTTTTTCCAAGCCTTTCTGCCTTTTAGTTATCCTGCTGTCAGACAGACAAACAAACACACAGACAGACAGACAAACAAACAGACAACATAGCCTCATTGGCGGAGGTAATAACAAGGTGTATTGAATGTTATTTGTTTCATTTGGTGTCCACAATAATATGGCCTCCTCTGTGAAACACTATATAATACATAGTGTTGTACTTTAAGTACAACAATACTAAAATGTGCCAGGGATGTGAAGAACAGGGGTCCGTTTCTCAATTCTTGTCGTTGCTAACCGTCTTAAGACCATCTCAAGCCGTAACACCATGCCCTTGGATTTAGTGGTGAGCGTCGCTGTCGAGAGAGAGTTGAGGCGCTCTTACGAAGGACGATGCTACCGTCGTTAGCAAAGACGCTTTCGAGATACGGACCCCAGGTGTAGGATAGTGCAGAAAATGAAAATATAAACATAATTATAAAATATAAAAATATAAATACAGTGAGTCCAATATGTATTTGATCCCTTGCTGATTTTGTTGGTTTGCCTACTAACAAAGACATGATCAGTCAATAAATGTTATGATAATATGTATTCTAATATGGAGAGACAGAATATCAAAAAGAAAATCCAGAAATTAACTGAAGAGAATATATATTAATTTATTTCCATTTCATCGAGCAAAATAAGTATTTGATCCCCTGCCAACTGATTACAGTTCCGGGCCCACAGACCAGATGGGCACTTCCGATCAACTTGTCATCTGAATTAAAGACACCTGTACATACTAACATGCATAAAAGACACATTGAATCAGCAGAATCAGTCCATAGTATGAGTGAATCAGTCACACTCCAACCTCACTAGCATGGGAAAGACCAAAGAGTGGTCAAATGATATCAGGGACACGGTTTTAGACCTGAACAAAGATTAAATGGGCTGCAAAGCCACAAGAAAGAGACTGGGTATTAATGACCCAGCTGTTGATGCATTTCTTCCAAAATGTGAGGAATACAAAATGACTATCCATCAGCCTGTCTGGGGTTCTATACAAGATTTGACCTTTTGTAGGGATTTGATAATCATGAGAACAGAAAGAAATCACCCTAGAGCTGTACGGGATGAACTAGGCAATGATATCAAAGCTACTGGGACCAAAATCACTGAGAAAACTACTGGTAGCACTTAATGCCACAGAGGTTTAAAATCCTGTAGTGCACACATGGTACCTCTACTTCAGAAGGAACCTGCGCAGTCCCACTTGAGGTTTGCCAACGGACATCAGACTGGTTTAGGATATGATAAGGAGGTGCTGTAGTCAGATGAAACCAAAATCAAGCTGTTTGGCATTATCACAATTCAATGTGTTTTGAGAAAGAGTACCACTGTCTATGATCCCAAGAACACCCTCCTCACCATCATGCATGAAAGTGGTATCATTATGGTTTGAGGGTGTTTGTCTGGCCAAGGCACAGGACAACTTCACATCGTCAATGAATGGATGGAGGGAGACATGTAATGTGCAATCCTGAGTGCAAACGTCCTTCCCTCCACCACTACACTGATGGGTGGGCCATTGTTGGATCTCCCAACATGACAATAATACACAACATACAGTCAAAGCAACGAAGGAATGGCTCAATAAGAAGCATATTAAAGTCGTGAAGTGGCCTAGACAGTCTCCAAATATTAACCCTATAGTAATTCTATGGAGAGAACTGAACCTCCCATTTGCCAAGCTACAGCCACAAACTATTAATGTTTTAGAGATAATGTGCAAAGAGAAATGGGCAAAAATAGTTTCTACTATATGCACAAACATTGTCATTAACTAAAAGAAGCATCTAACCTCAGTGCTAGAAAACTAGGGCTTTGCCACAAAGCACTTTATCTTCTTTAGCTAGAGGGGTGAAATACTTATTACCCTAAATTAAATACAAATAAATTAAAATATATTATTTTAAGTTATTTTCTGGAATTTCTTTTTGATATTCTGTCTCTCCATGTTTGAATACATATTATCATAAATTTATAGACTGATCATGTCTTTATTAGTGGGCAAACGGGCAAAATCAGCAAGGGATCAAATACATATTGGACTCACTGTATATGTTTATATTGTGTATAGACACATGTACTGTATTATCACCTTGATGTGGAACTCCAGGTTCTCGTCCATGGAGTAGATGTGGTCAAAGATGTCCGCAGCGATGCGAGGGATGATTCCCATGACATTGCGGTCATGCAGCTTTCCCTGTGGGGGAGGAAGTAGAGATGGGAAAGGATTACATCATTACACCAACACACATGTAGATATTGCCAGGTGTTCACCCAATCAGGTTTAGCCCTGATTTTATAGATCCATTTATATATTTATTTGTTTATTTACCCTCTCCTATATCCTTGTCTGGAGCACTTGTCTGCTTGTCATGTTTTGTTTTCATTGTCCTGTTTTTTGTTCCGTTACTGTCCTTTGTCACCGTCATTAGCATTGTGTTGTCTGTGCAAGTTTTTATTGTGACTGATGTGTAAGCTTTGTCTGTGTAAGCTTTTGCTACTTTTACCTGCAACCAAATCTACCTTCGGGTATAAATAAAGCCACCTTAACTTTATCAATATACACTCAGATTTGTAGTCAGATAGTCTTAAATCTATTCTCCAAAAGGTAAATCTTACCTAGTGGTCACACACACGTTAAGTATCTCAAGGCTAAATGCTACAATAATGTTTGTATATAGATTCAATCTCTTCCCGGAACAGTGCTCTGTCTAGGCACACAAGTTAAATACAGTATGTTGTATTTTTGGAATAAGGATAAGAATGTGTATATCATTTTTCTCAATGTTATGCTGACATAGATGATTATTGCGGGTAAAGACACAAGGGGGTTGAGAAACTGGGATTGACTACTCGGAAGGGCAGCAGACCGCCTAGAAATTTGTAACCGTGAGAAATATATTTTAAAAAAGAAAGGGTAGAGGTGCACAAAGACCTGTGACATGTAAAGATGAGTGACACTGACGTGTGCAATTCTTTTTCTGCTCACTTGTTATCGCACGTGCCATCTAACCAGAGGTGGTATTCAAACATTTATGACCAATGTGTCACCAATACCAAACCAGCGAGATTGAATCAGAGTTTCATGGCATGAAAAATGCAGCTGACCTTGGGGTCGTTTCTAATATTAGAGAATGGATTATGGTTCTAGGTGACTGACTCCACAGTAGACTAAACGTTAACATTGTTTGATATTTCCAGTGTTCCCTCATAGGCACACCTCACCAACAGGCAATAACATTGTTATTGAGTCAGTGATATTAAAACTGTAGCAACCCTAGTGACCACTGAGTGTGTGTGTGTGTGTGTGTGTGTGTGTGTCTGTGTGCATGTGTGTGTCTGTGTGTGTGTGTGTGTGTGTGTGTGTGTGTGTGTGTGTGTGTGTGTGTGTGTGTGTGTGTGTGTGTGTGTGTGTGTGTGTGTGTGTGTGTGTGTTCATGTGCAGTCACACAAGTGTGTGTATGGAAATTAGGCAATCATCAATAATGCTTGAAAAATTATTTTTGTGTGATTCTGTCAATATGATTGTGCTATTTATGTGTATTTAGAGGCGTTGAAGTAATTATTTCATTTCCATTTGCACACAGCCCCTTCAAGGCTCGGGCTGGTTTCCAGGGAAACTACCGCAGTTTCCCCATTGAGCAATCTGCTGCTTTTGTCGAGAGTCGCCGCCAACACAGGAACACAATCTCCTATGTGCTGCCCAGGACTGGACCGGTAACCTGGCATACGGGGCATTTTCCCTGTGGTCCGCCAGTCATCAGGGGCCGACGCTTTTGGTTTATTTTATTTTTTTTAATTACATTAAAAATTAAAATTTCTATTAGAAAACGACCCACAATGTAGTAATTGTAGTATCATAACTGCAGTATGGTGGTGGGGGTGAGGGGCTGGTCCATGCCAAAAAAATGCCCAGGCCAGTTTGTGGCCCCAGTCCAGCCCTGCTGCCCAGCCTCAGCACGGTTTCAGCCAAGTCAGGAGTATTCCGGTAACTGACCAACAGAGCAGGAAATTACATCAGAGCATAACTCCATCAACTTCCTGTGAGGTGCAGTGAAATATAATTTACGGCTCCTGCTCAGAGCGATTGCCAAACACGTCTCACGTAGCCCCGGCTTTGAAAAGTTAATTACATTGTATTCCAATTTCTCTGACAAGCTATCAGGTATCCCGTTCCGTTATAATTCCAGCACAGATGAGAATAGAAGGACAAAAGGTTTCCTGGCTGGACCTACAGCTGTATTTAGCAATGTCAAAGGGGTGGTATCGTAGATAGCAGCGGAGTAGTTTGAGAGTAGAACACACCTCCGAAAAATCGACTGACTACAACTCACTGCAAATCAGACCACTCAACTATGAAGTAATCAACTAAGAAGGGTCATACTACAACATCAAGCTTATGTACCTTGAGTTATTATTTCACATCTTATGCAATTTTATTTAACAGCCTCTAAGAACTCATTCCAATTTGTATCATGATTGTATCATGAAGACAACAAGTTCAGATTGGAGAACAAATGCGACCAAACTGTATGTTCTCCACTCTCTGTGTGCCTCCTAGGCAGGGCTCTAAATCAACTCTTTTCATCACCAGCCAAAATGGCTCATAGATGCTAATCTTACAAGCCAAACACGCTCACTAATGGGTCAAAGTGGCTGGTAAGTTGGTCTTTTCTACCAGCCAAACTGAAATTTCACCAGCATTTGGTAGGTTGGTTGGCAGGTATTCATTTAGAGCCCTGCTCCTAGATAATCATTGTCTCACTGTAAGAGAAGGGAATGGTTATTTGTCATCAGCACAGCAAAGCAGCCGTGTTGGTGATGCATGAGGTCTGTCTGTAGGTGCAATCCCCAGCCCATAATCCCCATGCCATCCTTTAATCATCTGCTTTCACTGCTCTAAGACTCTTACACAGGATATCCAACAATATGAAAGACATCCTTAAACCCCGTTTTTTTTCTGGAGCTCCTTGAGATTACGGGCTCAAGACAACCTCAATCCTTAATCTCAATCCATGCTCAACGGGAGCCCTTGCTATTGGGCATCAAGGACAAAAATATAAAATATGCTGATGCCAAATACAATAATTGAATTATGCTTTATGTGTGGTCCCGATGAAAGCTATGTTAGCCATAGTCATAAGCAAAGCAGACAGACAGACAGACAGACAGACAGACAGACAGACAGACAGACAGACAGACAGACAGACAGACAGACAGTCAGACTCAAGTCAATACTTCTTAAGAACTCTCTGCTCAGTCAACAGAATATTTTTACCGCTCTGTAAGCACCTTACCTCCATGGTGTGAGTCTTTCCCGATGACGTTTGGCCGTAGGCAAAAATGGTTCCATTGTAACCCCCAAGCACATCTGTTGAAAAAGAAGGAAGAACAGCATGCATTTCAGCTTGAACGGCTGAATAAATGAGCACATTACGTATGCACAGTTACACTGTCAAAGAGGTAAAGAAAGACAAAAAAAACCCAGCTTACCCTTGACGATCTGTTTGGCACAGTTCTCATACACTTCCAACTGCTCTGTGTTGGGCGGCAGCACTCTGTCAAACACGTACGGTTTGCCCTGCAAAAAAGAGGCACAATGAATGCTCAACATTAGCCAGGTCACCGCTGCCTTTCATTTGCTCCGCATTTAATTATATTAACATGACAACTAATTTGATTAAGACTCAATTAGGACAAAGCAGGAGCATCTGGCGTGATGAAGTCACGTACATTTCAACACAAGACAGAAAAAAATGCTTCCTGCTCATCACCCCCAGTGCTCTCTTAACTGTTGTGGCACTATTCACCAGAGACCATGTCCTGCCATGGTCCTGTATGGTACAGTTTGAGGAAGGGGAGTAAGACTAGGCACATCTCTCTCCACCTTCAAGAAGCAAGTAAAGAGCCTTCTCTTTTTCGTGACTATTTACTGCACTAGTGCATGAGCTGACCCAGCTGACTAAACTCTATGGCATGTGTGTGTGTGTGTGTGTGTGTGTGTGTGTGTGTGTGTGTGTGTGTGTGTGTGTGTGTGTGTGTGTGTGTGTGTGTGTGTGTGTGTGTGTTTGTATTTGTATTTGTGTGTGTGTGTGCGCTAATGTCCTAAAAAAACTCTACTGTACTTGTTGTTCTGTATATTTCCTGTTTGCTTTGTATCTGCTAGTGTTGTTGGCTATGCTTATGTCCTCGATTGTTTGGTTGGTTAAAAAGACAACGTAATGTAATGTAATTTAATGAGTAGGGAGGGGAACAACTGTATGGAGCTCTGAGTGTGAAAGGCGAGGGTCCCATTCAGTCAGAGGGATTGGGACACCGTGCAGTGACTTGCCAGGCAGACGCATATGAGGCATACATGCAGTTTATGTTCATTTACATTCAACACAAGACGAAAACTGCTTCCTTTCTATTCTATTTAGTAATTTGTCTAAGACTTGTGTCTTGCCGTGGCCCTGTATGTTTAAGGAGGAGGAGGTCAGGGGGGAACAAGTGTCTTGAGGCGCTTTTTTAGAGTGTGAATGGCAGGGTTCCTTTCAGTCAGATGAATTAGGACAGCGTGCCGTGCAGTGGATTGTTGGGGCTCCCTGAGGAATGAAGCAAAGGACAACACCGACAGCAGCCAGGGTTGCCAGATGAGTCTGAGGATTTTTTTCCACCCCAAAAAATGTTCAAAACCAGCCTGGAAGCACTAAATTCCGCCCAATTTGAAGTAAATTCTACTGATTTCTATTGGCGTGCATTTGCCGAAAAAACCCGCCAAAATGCTCTTTTTGCCCGTTTTTACCCGCAGACGGTCAGCCTACGCAGCCCAATTGAGCGGGAAACCGCCCAATCTGACAACACTGACAGCAGCACCAGCAGCAGCAGCATCCAGTGGCAGCAACAACAGCAGGAGTCTCCAGATGGTGAAGAGCTGCCTGGCCAAATCGCATGAAGGCATTTTCCATGCTGAGCATGACGTCCAGCGGGACTGTCTGCCTGTCCTGTCCTCTGTCCACAGAGACTATTATTATAATGGAGAATTACAAGACATTTACAAGGGGAGGATAGAGCGGCTCCTCTCAACAGCACTGTACCAACGCTAGAAGTTTCCAGACTATTTACTGTGCTTAGGTGTAGCCCCATACTGCACGCCATTCCACCAGTGGAAAGCTCTAGTAATCATTGAAAAGTTAACAACCATAGTACTACTATCACATAAACACAGGGCCTTTAGTAATGTACTACGACTTGATACTTGCCATTCTGGTAACAGAAAATGTACGTATAACATTGTGCCTTTAACGGGTTAAGCCTATGTACTGTTGGCTGTTGTAATAGTAAATTGGACTGTGGCTGGTCATGAAGTGAGTTAAGGCTCTCCTGCTTTCTCCAACACTTGGGGTGGTTGTGGGTTTCTTTAATACTTTAATAGTGTTTTTTGCTGTCATTGAGTAACGTCCTTTAGAGAAAAAACTAGACATTAGAGTACTGTATGTGCGAGCAAGGACACTAGGTGACAAATGAGAGTAACACATTGTCAACAAGAACAAATAGCACAACATGTGCCAGGGCTTTATGTAGGATTTTTTGGCATGAGGGAGCATCATGGCAGGTTTCGGGGGTGAAGGGGGGTGTTCCCCCCCCCCCCCACCCGTCCCCCGTGAATGAGAAATTTACTTGGGGTGCTCAAATATATATATTTTAAAACAAAGTATGAGGGCGCACCCACGGAGGTATGAGGGTGGAGCGCCCCTATTTCCCTGCTGAGAAAAAGCCCTGTGTGCACTGCACACTGTGGGACAAAAATGGCTTAGTGTGGGCAGAATGCAGGCTATTTAAAGTCATCAGCAGATGACACAACCGAAAAGAACAAAGATAAACAGAGGTAATTTTGTTTCAACAATAAAAGGACAAATATGTTATTTGCCAGAAACTCCATTCAAAATGCATGAATGAAATTCTCTGCTCCCATCCCCCCCGGCCTTTTTGCATATTCTGTCTGCTAGTTTTCCCGGTGGAGGTGTCGTTGGGTTCACAGCTCCAGGGTTATCCCTGAGCTAGCTCTGGGCCGGCTGGCAGACCTTGAAAACTGAAAGAGGACCCACTCCATCCCATCCCCAACCCCAGCCCTAATCAAAACCCCATCCCCATCCCCATCCCCATCTCCTATCCGTCCCCATCCCCATCCATCCCAGCTCCATCCCCATCCCCAGCCCAGCCCAGCCTCATCCCCCTAGCTGCCTATGATTAACACCCGTCCCCTTTGACACCCTCCTGCTTAGCTGCCTAATCGGCCGGTGTCTATTGTTTAAATCAACCCATTACTGGAGTGTCACCAGGGCAGGCACACTTAATTGACACTGAATGTCAAAGAGGCCTGAAAGCAAAAATAAGTGTGCATGTTGACGAATAAAGATGAATTCAAATTTAGAACCGCAAAAAAATCTAAATCCTTCAATGAGAAAAATATTTTTGAGGATTCTTAATATCGCACTAAAATGTGTGCTCAAGAGATGGAGAATGGTAAGCTGCTGGCTATACAATTTCCGGAAGGCACTCCGGTCCATCACTGGAAAGCTATACAATCTAAGGCAGGACTGATCAATATGTTTGTGTGCGAGTGCACAAGACCGAGAGAGAGAGAGAGAGAGAGAGCAAGAGAGAGAGAAAGAAAGAGACACAGACAGGTGGCTATGGATATGTGCGCATGCTCATTTGTGTGTGTGTGTGTGTGTCTGTGTCTGTGCGTCTGTGCGTCTGTCTGTCTGTCTGTCTGTGCGCCTGTGTGTGTCGTGAGAGTGATGGGGGTGTATCGGTGACATTTTCCAAACTCCTGTGTTGCAAGCAGATAGCCGTTTTAAGCGATACGGTACGTGCCTTCCTGTTTACCCCCTCCATCTAGAGCACACCTAGAGGTCAGCAGCCAGACTGGCGGCAGCAGGAGGAGGATGTGTGGACCACTGGTACCCAGTCTGTCGCCACGGAAACCGCCTCCCGATGGGAAAGGTTCAAACATCCTCTGATTGAGCATCGCATGGCTGCAGGTGTTCTCTGAAATCTGATTGCTCTGGATGGGTACATGATTGCTCAGGAGCAGGAATTTTAATGAGTTTGTGAAGTGTGTGTGTGTGTGTGTGTGTGTGTGTGTGTGTGTGTGTGTGTGTGTGTGTGTGTGTGTGTGTGTGTGTGTGTGTGTGTGTGTGTGTGTGTGTGTGTGTGTGTGTGTGTGTGTGTGTGTGTGTGTGTGTGTGTGTCACTACACATATTACGTACATCTGTGTGTCTACTAAACATTCATTAAAAAGCACAAACTCTGTCCATAAAAACCAAAGTTCCAATCTATGGCTGTACGTCACTAAGCAACCATATACATAACCAATGTGTTGTTCTTGCCTCACATGCTACGCCGCAAGTCACTAACCTGCTCACACAGATGCAAGCTGTGTTTGAGATCACGCCTGTGTGACTGTGCATAAATCCCTGTGTCTGGCCAGTACTTTACAGTGATTGAAGAAGCCAAGTAAACCAAAGCCACAAAACCAAACATTGTCATGTCTATGCAACCTATATACATATGTAGGACTAACTAAGCAACCATAAGCAATCCATGTCTTGTTTTTGTCGGGCATATTTTCTTGTTACCGACAGACAGGACGCTAATCTGCTCACACAGATGCAAGCTGTGTAGTGAGGTACTATTGGGGCGGTTTGCTAAATTTACAGGGCCAGCAGCACTCCTACACAGACACTTCATTACCAACACTAACTATGAAACGCATGACTGTGCATACATAACGACACGCGCACACACATGCACACACACATACACAACTATGAAACGTATGACTGTGCATACATATCGACACGCACGCACGCACGCACGCACACACACACACACACACACACACACACACACACACACATACCAGCGAACGCCTCCCCCTCCACACACACAAACGATGCCTTCGCATATACATTGTGTTCTGTTCTCCCATGACACCGTCCTCTCTGCCTCAATAATTGATGTGAACTCTACTGAGTCAGTCAAGGTCTTTCTTTCCGAGAGGAGAGAAACATGGCGGACGGGCCAGCCTCACTACCAACAACATGCTCCATCACAGCAAGATGAAAGCCGTTGGAATCGATGGGCTAAATGGCAGGGCTTCTTTCAGCTGAGAACGGTACCCGGTGCCACTGAGAAAAAGAAACACACACACACACACACACACACACACACACACACACACACACACACACACGCACACACACACACACCGTTGTCGTGTAATCACAAAGCCACATTCTCATCTCCAACTGTAATATATGGTATATGACACATCTCTCTCTATGACACATCCCTTTCATGTACAAACTCCATCATAACCTTGTTGTTATCAACATGGCTATGATGACTAAGTCTTAATTTCTTATTCCTCTTGGTAATGTCTTTTGTTATGCGATGTTATGATGTAGTTGTTTTTTCCCCCAACAAATAGTGACTTTAGGATGTCCAGTAACCCCCATCTGAAGCATGAGGCAACATCCCACCCTCCATGGGAATTCTTTCATCCATATTCCGCTTTTCATTCCCTCCATCGCCCGCTTGCCTGTCTGTCTGCCTGTCAGGCTGTCGGTCAGCTCCAACAGCCTCCCCTATCCATCACCATGGATACGTTTATTCAGACACAAGGCAAGGATCCCCCGAGGTCTCTAGCTATATTGCAGAAAGTAAGCTTAGAGCTGCCGTCGCTGGCTTCCGGCTGTGTTGACATTACGTGCGGCGAAATAGGGTTTTCAACCACGTAAATGTCACAGGTGTATCTATTATTTCCATGACTGACCACCATTGACAGCCAATTGATTCGAGGTGCCTTCCATTTCTCTATAATATAATTGATGCTACACCACAAATACCTCTTCAGAAGACTCGGATTGTAATACGGATAAGAATAAGTACACTAGCCAATACTTTGAAAAATCAAAAAAAAAAATCTTACATACTGTACACACACCCAGAGACAAGTCTAGACATTGAACAAATAGAGAGAGAAAAAAGCAAACAAGAAATCACGAGTCACAAGCAACAGTGTTATTACCAATTGGAAACGAATCAGAAAAAAGCAAATCATGTGCAATGTGGAGGGATGTCTGATGTTTGGAGAGGTGGGGGGTAGCTGGTGGTGCTGCTTCTGATGTGTGTGTGTGGGGGGGGGTGTTCGTATCTGGGGGTCAGGGGATTTCAAAAGAGAGAGTGAGCAGAATAATGCATGGGGGATAAATGGCGTCCCACTGCTTGCGTTTTAAAAGCAGGAGCTTCCCGGCCGAGTCCTTTATTCTTCCCCCTCTCTCTCCATGTCTCTCTGCCACTCCACAACCACCTCCACCACCGACTCGGCTCTCTTCCGGACTGATAGACAAGAGCATTTTTATGGTGTATTAGCTTACATTCTGTAACACTATGCTAGTATCAGTGAGATTTCCCCAAGACTAACAATAGCCTCGTGTATTAATCCCCGTGCAAGTAAGAACTGTAATCTGATCCTAACACCATGCAGTGTCTGCATTACTTTATTTCTTATTCGCATAAGGCTTCAATGTTGCCTGGTTGCCGTCTTAGATAAGGGTCCAATAAACACTTCTAAATGTTACTTCATAGGTTTTGACTTTATTATTTATTTCCATATTCTATAACAGATAAGATACAAATACCATGAGACAAGTAGCCTATGTGTGTGTGTTGGTGTCGTCATTCAACACATGCTGTAATTCAGGCTAAAATCCATTTATGCGCCGGTGATGAAATAGCGGCACTAAATGTGATTTAAAGGTCACGTGAGGATTGTGTGAGGGAAACATATTAGCTCCTGGTTTTTTTTCCCTCCTCGGCTCACACTTTTATGGGAATTTCATTTTCTCCGAAATTAAATGAAAAACCTGAATTGCTCTTTTTACAAGAAAAATGACAGTGAAAGTGGTTATAAGATCATTAACGCATGCAGATTATCAAGATAAACCTTGCAGCCAATATAGGAATAGAATCCATCAGTGAAATGTTCTGTTATAAAAAGGTGTGTGTGTGTTCCCATATTAAAAAAAAAAAAAAAAGTGGAGTAGGGCTGTGAGTTTAAGCTCTACCCCACCCCCCTTGCCTCAATAATTACCATTTATTGGCAGAAACACCCCCCCCCCCACCACCATCAGACCTTGGACTAATTCTCCAGAGGAAGACGACCACATCACGCACACAAAGAACCCATCTGTGACCGTGCATCATGCAGCAGCCAGCAACACACTCTACCTCTGTGACAATGTACCATGATGCAGCATGATTTGTGTTATCAGTTTGAAACATCAGGGCTCAGAACTGACTGGCCGAAGCACCGAGGTAGAGGCGGCCTGTGTCTGCATCACACACAGAGAAATGGGAAGTACCACTGGCTACCACAGTGGATAAAAAAACACACACACACCATTTGCTGTCAAACTGAACACTGCAACTGAAGCCTGAGGCATGTAGACATGCTTTTAATTGGCAGTGAAGTTTAATTAACGTCTTTTTGACAGTTACTATCCTCTTGAGGGCTTCATATCTTCTTGGAAAAGAGTAAGTTAAAACTGTTTGTCGCTGGACTAGTATCCTTTTGTGCAACAGTTATACCTCTTAAATTAGCCTATACCATAGATAGACAGTAGAAACAGAGAACCTAGAAAATTGTTGCCTATGGCACACTTGGTAGCATGAAGGACCCGTGCTGTACCCTTTAAGGTACACAAGACTAAAATTAGAAGGTATATGCCTAGAGGTAGGAGCTCCTATAATATTATACCCTATGTGTACTTTAATTCTCTGTGTGTAGGATAGACGTCCAATGAAGCGGAGGATCTATCTGCTGACAGGCACCAGCTTCTCGGCTGCTCACGTGAGCACAATTAACCCCCTCTTATCACTCACGAGGCTACACCACAGCCACCGTAATTGGTCAGCGGGTCAATAATGAGTAATGGACTTCACTGAGATTTAGGTCAGGCATGTTTTAAAATTCTAATGCAAATTCATTCATAGTGCATCACTAAGCAGTACGGTATGAACAGGAAACAAAGATGAAACCAAAAACAACAAAGCAAGTTTATAAGGGCCACGCATACAACATCATCTGAGCAGAGCCCAGGGTTGTTATTATGCCAGCAATATGAATGAGCATTGCCAGCTGTTGATTTAATCATGCAAGGGTATTGTTGCATAGAGCGTCCCCAAATTACAAAATGACTCCGTCCGTCAGTAGAGCATTGGTTCAATGAGTACAAGCACAGGCGCAGGCACAGGCACAGGGTGTGTTTGTCTTTTTGGGTGACACTGGTCTCTGGGGGATGGCCACCGCCAGGGTCACCACCAGTCACATGCACAAGAGAGATGTTGTTGCTGGAACTCTATATAGTATTAAACCCATCACCGCACTGGACGCCCAAGGCAGAGAACAAAGAGGCAAACTATTTTAGACAACATACGTACATGTTCACACTCCAGATTGTGTAAAAAAAACATAGGGCCTATTTTAAACTAATCTCTCAGCACAAATAACAGCCATTTAATGTGATGCTTTACTACATCCACCTCCACAGGATACCTTCCAAAACTATAGGCTACAATAATTCACACAATCAGAATTGGACAAAGTCATAGAGCCCTTATTCTATCAATGATAACTTGTCACTCTGCATGTTTTGCATTATTGAGTGTGATCTACTCTATTTGTGCCTCCCTATACCTTGGGTACACTACATACCTCATCACACCGTCAGCAGGCGGTTTGTTTTTGTACGATAGACAGCCATTTTATCATGTCAGAGGAGCTTGGGCTTCATTCAATTCACAAGACGCCGATTCCATGAACAGTTGCTTGCTATCGCCACGACAATGGAGATTACAAATAATGGGATGGCCACATCTCTTCACGCACAATTGAATAATCCTATTTCGGATGAAGAGCGGCAAAAGTGATGGCAGAAAGATAATTGGTTCCAGTCAGCCGGTATAAAAGCCCACGCAACACGGTGGGAAGGAGAGAGTAGCTGGATGACCACAACGATGGCATAAGACAGAAATGCCTTAACACACAACTCTCAACCTCAGCAACAGCAATAAGTTACTAAGTCTTCTGCTCTTTATTTTTTTCCCTAGGAGAGCATAATTACCTATTCATTGACAACAACATGACTAGTGACAATAATGAAAAAAAATGTCTAGTTCTCTTCTCTTTTGAGGAATTACATATTTTGATTATCATCTATTGTAGGCCTATGTGTAGCCTATGTGTAAGGACTAATGCACTTGTCCCAATATTATACACCCACAGTTAACTACTGTCTAAACTGTTGTGATTTTATTAGCAACAAAAAAAGGCCTACATGAAAAACTATTTGCCTGGAAGAGAAAACCTGTAAACAGCCACAGCATATTCCATAGGAGATGTTGCTATTGGGCTAATGATTTTCCCAAACACAGTTCATGGCCATGCTAATTTCAGCCATAAACCAGAACAACAACTAAACTGCCAGCTTTCTCTGCCAGTCATATTAGCCTATTCCCCATCAAATACATAGGCACTACATTTTAACCCTTGACCTGGTCCCATTATCAATATGCTAAGAAATAAGGCGCTTTTGATTCAAGGCCATACATTGTGCAGTCAAAAAGAAAAGAAAAAAATAAATCAATGAAAGAGATTATGGATTTCTCTGGAAGATGCCAAACTCTAGGCGATTGTCAAGGTGTGGTAATAATTTAGGGTGACCCATGTGGGTTGATGATGAGGTTTTTTTTTATTTTTTTATTTTTAATTCTGCTAGCATAATAAAAGCCTGCAGTGAGTGGCGAGGTGTAGTGTAGGCTACCTTGATATTAACCAACTTGCCGAGAAATGAGAGCCATGTCTTGCATCTAGTAGCTGCTGTTTGTCTAAAAAAAGAAAGAAAAAAAGAAAAAGGAAAAAAGTTGAGGTAAAAAATAGTTTAGCCTACTCACCGCAACCACCACCGTGTCTTCCCCTTTGAATTTAGGAGTGTATTTATCCCCTCGTGATATTTCCGCTTGGTTCAATGGCCTGAATCGACACATTACTTTTACACAACATTCAGATGCATCTGCCATATTTGCCCAGTCCAAACAATCAAATCAACTTCAATATCAAAACCCAAGCGCGCAGCCTCTTCAAAACATCAGGCGACGATGCGCATTGTTAGTTCGTCGATGACCAGCTGGTAACCTTTGGACGTTGATGTGGTAAACCTGTAGCCACAGTCGATTCACGTTTCGCCGCAGATCCAATTTCCTGACCGTGAGATGACCTAATGACGAAATAAACAAGACGAAAGTTTAATTCCGTTTAGGCTGCCACAAGCACGCTTTCAATCCGTATCGTGGTTGATCTGACTCGCAGCATCAGCACCATTCAACACCTCTGCACTTCCACCTACGTTCGCATCCCTCCTTCAAGCGCCTCAGATTGCGAACACTCCCCGCACTGCTGGAACCTTTTCACCACACACGATATTTGGTAGAGCTCTGGAATTGTGGGTAGGGTAGTTTAAAGTCTGCATCCAGGTGCTGGCTGACCACACCACACAGACTCTAGGTTCAACTGAAACTTGACGTCGCAAGTTACAGTGTGGGCATGGAAAAAAGTAACGTCTTTCATGTAACTGACTTCAGATATACTGTTATCGATGCACGAACTAATCAAAGGAATTATTTTGGAATCTGGATTCCTCACCCTGATGGCCTTCTTGAGCCTCCTGTCCGGGGCCGAGAAATTTCACAGGATCACGTTATGAAACCATTCCAAAGGTAATACAGAAAACTGAGCGTTCCTGGTAGCCTACATTTGCAAAAGGCTAGGCCTACCCGAGGGGTAGGCTATGTTCCATATTAGGTTGGTGCAACAGACGCTCTGGTTTGGCCTTATTATTTAGGCTACTCTCTCCAGAATGCAGACCATAAGAAGAAAAAGTAGCCCGATGCTTGTCGTGAACTTTTGCCATCGACTAGGTAGGCTAGGCCTATTGTGTGACATGCTAACTGTCACTTATTTTGACATTTTCTAGGCTGTATAGCAGACCTCGCTTGCAAAATAGGCAATACCTAATAGGCCTACCTACCTAGGCCTATAAAAACAGTTGGCGTAAAACGGTATAGACATTTTTGACTATGCGACACGAATTACGCTTACCACTCTGTGACTTGCGAAGATGATGCATGTCTGAAATTGTCTACAGATGCGAGCAAGTGCATGCGTAATTACTATTTGTAGTGTAATTACTATTTTTATTCGCCCAACCAATGGGACAGGATAAGCACACTCACAGCCAATAAGTCAATAGTTGGCACGCACCGTATTCGTGGTGTCATTATTTACTTGTTATGTTATTATCTACCTGTTATGTTACCTATTGCAATTGATCTATATCGTAAAACTGCTATTTTATGTATCTGTTAAATGGCAAGAAAAAAAACTGACGTTGTCGGCAGGATTCGAACCTGCGCGGGGAGACCCCAATGGATTTCTAGTCCATCGCCTTAACCACTCGGCCACGACAACTGCTGCCCCTAGTGGTGCCGGCGAGATTTTTGTTCCTCACACATTGAGGATGTGAGTCACTGTAGAGGCAGAATGGTTGTATGAGTCGTGTGTTGCATTACAAGAGTCGCACCTAAACACATGAAATCGTCCATGATTTGGTCAGAGAACGTCTTCTTATAGGGAAAAGAACTTTGATTTGGTACTCTTGAGTCTTTTGCATAAATTAATTTGACAATTTAAGTCATACATCCGGTTGAGCCTCTTTCCTCATGTGCTGTTGCATTACAGGTGCACTGTGTAAGCTGGTGGCCAGAGTAGGTATTGCAACTATGCTGCTCAGTGAAACTGTGCTGCTATCTACTGCCACATTTTGATCTTTTCCTGACCATTTACTAAATACTGAACTAATATTTACTAGTATGACCAAAGTACAGTAGGGTTTTCAGCTAAATATGCCTATTTCTGGAAATTCAAAATGGCAGACATGGGAGAAGACCCCCTTGTCATATGAAAATAAATTTTCCACTCATAATGAATACTTCGAATTAAATGGTGATAGTAGTATTCATGAAAAATGTAACATTTGTGAATGGGCAGCATGCATTCTGGAAATAAACTACAAAAAATATTACACATTACACAAAGTCTCACTTCCACATCTAAAGGGCTGTCATGTTGGGAATGGCTTCTTTACATTTCTTTACAGTTTTGTACAGGTATGTAGGTCTAGCTACATTGTGGTGTCGACTGGTGTAGGCATTTCCCATCCGACAGAACTATTATATTATTATTTTATATGGGATAAAGAAAAATTCACAACTGTCATGAAGCCAACTTCAATCCCAATGCTCGCAATAGTAGCCCACTGTCAACCTTTCAGGAAACCAGTCCCAATGCATACATTGTACAGTAGCCAACTGGATGATGTGCTGTCTTAATGAACAATTCATTGGAAGTAAAAAAAAAGAAAAAAAAAAGAGCCATTTGTCTATTTTATGGAATGAATGGTTTGAGATGTGACTGTGTGAAATATCATGTGCAATTCTGAGATGTTCTAAAATCCTGATCCCTGATCAAGTAGTCATTCATCATGGTCCAGGTTATTATCCTTTGCTCTATTCATCAAGAGTTGTGGCTACTGGACTTCGTTTTATGACGCATGATATAAAAAAGTGATGCATTTGGCACTATGCAGTCCCCAAAACACACACACCCTTTAAGTAGGCCTAAATACTTAGTCAACAAATGGCACATATATTATACGTACAGTATATTTAGCACCCTGACTGATAAAAGGGCAGTTGCAGACAATTCTGTTCCGAAACCATTAAGTTGAAAGACAAAAAAAAACAAATCTTCATAGTTAGCCCTGTCGAATGCTGTAGACATTACTTATAAGGACACAGATCTTCTGTATGAACTAACCCATCAACTATGGACTAACAAGAGTAGATGGAGAGAGAGAAACAATCCAACAGATTGTTCGTTGATATATTTTTTTTATTTCCCTGCATTTTTAAAGTCAGAATCACTCCAAGGACAAGTAACACATAACGGGCAGATTCATTTTTTTCTCTTATAGTTGTTACTTGCCAGTGAAGAGTAGAAAGTAAGAATGAAGAGGGAGTTTGGGTTTGGGATAGGACTGCCCACTCGCTTCAGAGGAGGCATGACGGGGGCATATTATTATTATTGCACAACGTAAACCAATCACTGATTTACAGATGTGAATTATTGTCTTGAACTAACCCACTCCGTTTTAGAGGCACATATGTAATTTATACATATCTGCAGGAAAGGAATCAAATGAATGCATATTAACCAACGTTTTTAAAAACACAAATATGATTCAAATGGACACAATATATAGATTTTTTAAAAATGTATAACACCTGGAGACGTTTGCAGACAACTATGAAAAACATTGAAGACATTTCTTAAAAAAAACAAATAAAAATGTTTTAATCACCTCTGTTGGACAGAGGGCAAATGAGAAAATGCCGCATAATTATGTACAAAAAGGGGAAAAGTAACGAGGAAAGGAAGAAAAAAAATCAATTTGTGAAACCAAATTAAATTGGGCTCTTTTTCCTTTTGCAACAAGAAAAAAGCACAACATAATACACTCTAACTACGTCAATTTCTGCATTTTGTGGTCACAAAATCAGATTTATTTGTACAAGATACAAAAATGTAAACATCATAAAATAAATAGGTAAAATGAGTGATGCAGGATCGTATTTCATGCTCATGATCCTAACAAACCGATGCACCTGTTTAAGAATGATTTTTTTTGAGAATGCGCTCATTCGCAATTTTTTTTTCCAAGTGCAAAAGCCATGATGATGAAAAAGGTATCTAGAATTCAAGTAACAGAAATAACATACTAATGATACAAATATACTATTTTACAAGGTAGTGATAATTCCCAATTTTACAAAATGTACATGTATAATATTGACAAATCTCTTGTTTTGATATGCTGCAAATGTAGGTACAACAGTTCAGTTCAGTTCTGTGAATTGTGCCCTCTGGTGGCAGGAAGTGGTCTTGCATTCATTCATCTGGGAGGTGAGTCAAGAGTTGAGTCCGTTCTGTGGCGCGAGTGACGCCCCAACCCACCCAACCACCCACCCGCTTGCCACAGTGGCTGCAGGCTGGGCTATGTCACCTCCATGGCCACTGTGGTCTCTGATATGCCATTGAGGGCCAACCTCTCTGGTTCATGGTTCTCCCTGAAAAATATAGCAGAACATGTACATTAGGGTTGCAATGAAGCTTGAATTCTGTCAGTCAAAACCATGCAATGTAGCAACAGCGCAATGTTGAAAACAACAAATCATTTTCAGTCGAGTGTTGGGTGTTGTTTTCAAGTAGAGCCATGTGCCATTGGTATTCAGCCCAAAACCATGCACAGTGAAGGTTGTAAATGCCATTTTAAAACTTGTACTGCTCAAAACTAGGCCCATTTATTCCCAGGATTTGTTTTGAAAAGCAGTGGAGTTGTCAGGCAACTGTCAATAGGCAAAAGCAGATTGCAGTCCTGAGTCCTGTTAACAATGACATTTTGAGCCCATGTGTTTGCTGTATATGCACCTCATGTGTGGCTGTGACTAAGGCCGTTATTCCAGCGTGCTTGTGTGTCTATCTATCCATCTTTTCTCCTCACGTCTTGATTATTCTTAGAAGCTATTTTTACTCATTTATTGCCAGGATAGTGTTGGAAAAGTATTGGACTAAATTACCAACAGGGGGAGTAAATGTACGTTAGGAAACTGGCCCGTTATTTCCCCTGTGTGTGCTCCTCATTATTGTGTGATGTGGCTCATCAAAAGTCAAAGTGTACTTTATTGTCAATTTCCTATGCAACATGATTTCCCCAGAAGATTGAAATAGCATTTCAACAGACTCAACCGTAAACCATGTTAAAGGTACAGATACAGACAATGGACAATAAAATGAACCCCTCCCCACACACCTTCATTTCCCCCGGAGAACAATTAAGCTACTCTACTCTACACATGACAATTTAAAACATCGCGGTCCAGGCCGCTGGCCACACATTGTAATGTCTGTATCTCTTTTTTACCTCTCCCCACACCTCTATCCATCAAAGTGTTATGTAATGTAATATAACGTCTGCAGTCATCACCTGCTGAGGCCATCTATGGTGCAGGCGGGCATGGATTGACATTCCAATGTCTGCTTCCCCAGCCTTTCCTCATACACCTCTATCCAGCTAAGTGTAGTGTAGGTTAATGTATGTGCGATGTCCTCACTTACTGAGGCTGTCTACAGCACTGCCGACCGTGAGATTGGGCATGTGATCCAGACTGCAGACCATACATCATTATATTCACATTCCCACCCCTTCCTCTTACACCTTTATCCATCTAAGTATAATGCAGTATAATGTAATGTAATGTGACGTGACGTGACTCTCTGCTGTCCTCATCGGCCAAGGTTGTCAACAGCACTATCGGGTGTGAACTTGGGCACACGGGTCAGGCTACAGACCATACAGCCCAATATCCAAGTCCGTCTTAATCTCTCTCCACTCTTTCCTCTCCTTACACCTTTATCCAGGTGCAATAATCTAATACATGTATGATCTGCTGTCCTCACCTAGCAGTGGCCGTCTACGGCTCTGGCAGGTGTAAGCTTGGGCATGCAGTCCAGACCGCAGACTATATACAGCCCCAATATCTGCATCTGTCATCTTCATCTAAGTGTCATGCCATGTAATGTAAAGTAATGTTATGTAATGTAATGTCATGTAAAGTGGCTGTGTGGCGTCCTCACCTGCTGAGGCTGTCTACGGCGCTGGCGGCCGTTAGCTTGGGCACGCGGTCCAGGCTGCTGGCTACGGCGGCCAGCTTTAAGGCGGAGGGTGAGGGGGCGGAGGGCCGCGCGCTGTGGTGCGTGTGAGCAGGGGACACTGCGCTCACGCTGCCCAGGTGGGTGTGGCCGCGCGGCAGGGACTGGGGCGCAGAGTTTCCCCCGCCCCCGCCACCATTACTGTTGCTGTGGCCGTTGCCACTCATGTTGCTGCTGCCACCACCACCTCCACCTCCACCGCGTGACTGTCCATCTCCTGCCGGGGAAGAGGAGGAGCGAGCGGACGATGAGCCTCCACCGCCTGCTCCTCCTCCGCCACCCTGAGACGAGCTGCTGGTGAACTTCAGGCCTCTTGAACCTCCTGAGGAGAGAGAGGGGAAGAACATGGTCACGCATAGCCCTTTACCAGACACAGTCCTGCCACTAACGCGTTGTAGTAGTCACTGAAAAACAGTAGTACACCACAATGACAGTGCACAGGGGCCTTTAGTAATATATTAGGACTTAGGCCATTGCCATTCTGGTAACAGTTAATTTATAACAGGGGTAGCGTTTTAAGGGGTTAAACTCATGGCTAATGAGGTCCAGGGGGCGTTTATTCAAAAAAGGTTGCAACCCTCTGGTGTCAAGTCGTTAATGAGGACTTCATCCCCTTCCTCATGAACGGTATATATCGCGCGGTGGTTACCTGAGCCAGGCCCCGTGCCGTTGACTGTGGGTGGGTGGCCTTTGTTCTCATTGTTGGGAGAGCTGACCACCGCCGACGCAGCAAAGTGAGCACTGGCAGAGTCCAGGACCTTCAGCACCCCCTCTGACGTCACGGCCGTCTAGAAACACACACACACACACAAACACAGACAGACCCTTAGAAACACTGGTGGTGGTGGTTTATAGATAGAATATAAATCCAGTAGATTAGAGATCATTTACTCAGAGGGAAAAATATATTAACCATACAGCACGCAATATAGCAACCATATAGCATGAACTAAACACATATGGCAAGTATGGTACTTCTACCAGAGCAAGTGTCCATGAGTGTCAAATGGAACTGTGTGACTTATAATGCCTTAACAACAGGAGCCCTTGGAACCCTTTTGTGTACCAGTATGACCCTGTGGTGATGCATACTGTAAGTGCATGAGGGTGTGTGTGTGTGTGTGTGTGTGTGTGTGTGTACCTGTGGGTTCTGGCTGTATAGTATGCGCGTGCGTGTGTGTATCTGCGCAAGGTTGCGTTCGGGCATTGTGTTGCTGTGTCCTGTAGATAAGCGTGTGTGCGTACGAGGGCATACCTGTGTGAGCTTGCGTTCGGTGTGTGCACATACCTGTGTGAGCTTGCGTTCAGTGTGCGTGCGTGTGTGTGTGTGTGTGTACTTACCTGTGTGAGCTTGCGTTTAGTGCGCGCGCGCGCGTGTGTGTGTGTGTGTGTGTGTGTGTGAGCTTGCGTTCGGTATGTGTGCGTGTTAGTGTGTGTACCTGTGTGGGCTTGCGTTCGGGCGTGGTGGTGGTGGTGGTGGTGTTGGCCTGTGTCCTCTGCAGCACCTGCTGGAGCTGCTGCTTGTGCATCTGGGCCAGCTGCTGCTGATGGGTCTGGTACTGCTCCTCAGTCATGCCCTCTGCACGCACACGCACACAAAGGGAATATTATCAACACCAGTAGCAGACAGACATACAGCACTACTGTTCCTCAGTCATGCACTCTACACGCACGCACACAATTATCAACACCAGTAGAAGAGTGACATCATACAGTACTACAGCTTCTGTCATGCCCTTCGCATGTGCACACAGTGGGCATCACCACCAAATGTAGACAGTACTGGTCCTCTGTCCTGCCCTCTACACATACACAGCCAGAGAGAGCGAGAGGAAATCATCATCACCATATGTAGGCAACATGCATACAGTACTGCTGCCTCAGTCACATCCTGCTTTGCACACGCACGCCAGAGTTTCATTTGCTTCATTAATGCTAGCAGTCAACAGACCTACAGTGCTGTTCCTCAGTCATGTTTTGTAAAACAGTGATTCCCAACCCTTTTCTGCTGGGACTCCCTTTTGGATCTACAAACATTGTTTATTTGCATGAAGTTGTGTTTTGCATGAAGTTGAACCGTCATACTGGTTCCACAAATAATCTGTTGGCTTTACCACCAGTATTCGTTCCTGCATGTTTTACACCTGGAATTCCTTTTAAAAGCTTCTTTATCAAACGGCTTCCCTCAAGATATTCATGGTTCCCACTTTACCGGAAATGCAAATACACAGTCTCAGAAGGGGAAATGACAGCCAACCTACACCTACATGCCCAGAGATAGCCCAAAACACAGGGAGAGGAGCATGGAGAGCACCACCAACCCAGCCCACAGACATGATGATGAAGATGGACAGCAGAGCAAAAACAAAACATCTTTCACAATCAGCACCCTCGACAACTTGGAAAAAACTTTCGCACACTGACTGACCATTTTGCTGTCGTTTTCTTTAATATACAACGTTTTGATCCTAGACCTTCATCAGGTAGTCCTTCATCAGAAATGGTCAATGTGCGGGAGCTTTTTCAAAGTTGTCTGACGAGTGACCTATGGGCCATTGCCGAAGAACATGCCAGCTAAAGTGTGCGGGAGAAACACAAGTTTAACCAGCGGGACATTACAAAAGGGATGTTCTGAGACAAGGGAAAAATAAGGGTGGAGGTGGTATAGATGGCCAAAGATATTCATGATGAATTAGTAAACCAACAGTACAGATGATGGTTTTAATGTGTAATCTCTGACTGATGATTAGCACGTTAATGAAAGACTGTCACACATGAACTACGATGTTATACAAACTTCTGTACATTATAATTGTACATGTGAATGACAAGAAAATGTGCCGTCCTTCCTTGAAAACAGTGGTCAGAGGACTGACAGGCCTACACACGTGATAAAGAGGTGGTACCAATCATGCCTGGTCATCGCATCCCAGAGAGGATAACCTTACACATGACAATGCACTACCGTAAAGAACACTAGAAGGTACATGTTGTCCAACTGCATTAATAGGACTTTGTAATGCCAAAGTCTGAGGTCCACTGAAACATTTATCCTAGCACCCTGCCAAGCCTCACACCACAAGACTAAAAAAAACAGCACGCCAAGACAATAGCACTGAGACAGTAGAACACATGACAAACAGGCGGGAGCTGGCGATGTAAACATAGACGAGGCACGACCATGACATGCCAGCTGAACTCTATTCTGTATGAAATGAGATGCCAACGCCGGGCAATGCCTACTGCTGCTCTGGCCCATTGGCACTCCTCAGACCATGCCCCCACCACCAGCTTTTTCTGTCTCACTAGTGTGGTGCCCACACTCCAAACAAAACTCAAGACTGACAAGTCACATGGCACCCAAAGGCCTTTCCAAACCACTACTGTGTGTAGTTCCTCAGATCATAGTCTCCGCTCCTGCTGCCATGGGTCCTAGTACTCCATGGCCCATGTATTGAAATTACACCGCCCTGTAATTTCTGCTGTGTGCGGACTGGGGAACGGTTATGCAACACCCCTATGACTGCCTGCCTGCCTGTCCCCGCCTGCAGTCTGGTCCGGTTGGAGTAAGGGAGACACCACAGGAGTCAGGACCGAGCTGGGGGCCAGAGTTCAGGAGGCCGAATTGTAGGGAGACAAGGCAGACCCCTTGACCGTACACTGAGCAGTGTCAATTCAAAATCAGAATCCTCATCAATCACTGACAGGATATAAAGTACATTCATTATCCAGGTACAACACTAGTACATGATATTACATAACTCGTACATCAGTTACTCACAGAGTTGGATAAAGTTGAAGTAATCTTACAGATGTAATTACAACACCAGTGATATGATATTACAGTTGAAACCACAACATCATACCACTAGTGTTGTAATTACACCTATACGAGTACTAATACAACTCTGGTTAAATCCACTGCATCAAATAAGACTTTTGTCTTACTTAATTTTGCTTCTAGGTCTACTTTATACACCTCTGATTACAAAGCATGCAGTCTATGGAAGCTATGCAGGCCATTCAACTTGAGGTGCCTGTCTGCATCACTGATCAAGTAGTCTCCTTTTGTCTTTTTTTGCCCACCCGATTTTCGAAGAATTACTTCCTCCCCAATGAAATGACAAGTCAGCTGAAACCAGTGGTCTGCCAGCTGTTGGCAGTCACCACACTACACACACACACACTCTCTCTATCTCTCTCTCTCTCTCACACACACACACACACCCTCTTATTCTCTCTCTCTCTAACGCAGACACACACCATCTCAATCTCTCTCACACACACCATCTCAATCTCTCTCACACACACCATCTCAATCTCTCTCTCACACACACACCATCTCAATCTCTCTCTCACACACACACCATCTCAATCTCTCTCTCACACACACACCATCTCAATCTCTCTCTCACACACACACCATCTCAATCTCTCTCACACACACACACCATCTCAGTCTCTCTCACACACACACCATCTCAGTCTCTCTCACACACACACCATCTCAGTCTCTCTCACACACACACCATCTCAATCTCAATCTCAATCTCAATCTCTCCCACACACACACACACACACACACACACACACACACACACACACACACACACACACACACACACACACACACACAATTGTGCTGTGAGGGCTGGCGAGGAAGGCCTAATCATTTCATGCTGCAGATGCCGTGTGCGCTCCACTTAACACCGTGAACCCATCAGTGGGCAAATGAGACGCTAATAGCTGACAAATTAGCAGAGATTAATTGGCCCGGGGGTGAAAACCACCCAAGCAAAGTTTGACAGCAAACTATGCAAGTATGAACGGCTATAGAGAACATTCACATCATCAAGAAATGTGCAAGCTGGACAGCCAACATAATGGCCCTCAAGAGTTTCTCAGCCTTTTTTTGTGGGATTAATTCCCAGGAGAGCCTTAGTCAGGAATGAGTGTGTTGGTTTTGATGCTGAGGTTTGCTTGAGGTTGTCTGAGGGGACAAACAGGGCCCTTTTTAAGCCAATTTACACCGGGTGAATGCAGTTAGTGAAATGACATCCAAAAATCATTATTTTTGCAATTTTTTTGGCGAAAGAAAAACAGAAAGTGAGAAAGTGAATCAGTTGAAAGTGAAAGCCACTGTGAAGATGAGGTTGGGGATGATTATTGGTGCCGTGCTATTTTTTTAAGCTTCATCCTGATATTTCATCTGAAAGCCCAAACATCCGAAACTTTTTGCTAACAGCATTTTGTATGCTCTGAACTACAAAGCTTCCATGTGGATGAGGTGTCACATGGACATGAGTAACACCGAATCCTATGTGCAACATATCGTTCCGGTGTAACCATGACGGACCTTTAGTTCTGGTGGCGTCCGTAGCAGCCATGGAGGCCGCCGTGGACTCTCGTGTCCTTCCATCCGCGAGCAGGCCGGAGCCCTTCCTGGCGGCATCCGCATGGCGCTCCTCAGGCGTGGGCCGTGGCCTGAAGCACCGCCACCTGCAGGACTGGATGTCGCTGAGGAGCTGAGCCAGCGAGCGCTTGGCCGGCATGGAGGAGGAGGTTGGAGAGGTGGTGGAGAACGTGGCGGTGTTGGTCTTGGTGGCCATGTGCGGAGAGAAGGAGGAGGAGGAGGAGGAGGAGTCGTGCCTGAGGTCTGGAAGGTCGAAGTCAAGCTCCAGGGTTGCCGACGCCGACGATGATGAGGACGCGGAGCGGCAGAGGACGTCCGGGTCCAGCAGCCGCAAGGCACGGTCCAGATGGGATGAGGCCCGATCCAGTAGAACCCTGTGGAGGAGACACAGAGAAACACTCTTAGAGACAGGCACAGGAAGACCCTCAGAGACAGAGAAACACTCTCAGAGTCAGACAGAGAAAGACGGACAGAGAAACACTCACAGAGAAGCCTGCTTTCACTTTAGTGACTATGTTTTGGGTAACACGATTTTAAAGCAGACTTCTTTCACTCAGGGGGTGACTTGTGTCAACAATTCAACAATTGTGGAGTCTATTTATACAGCACCACAAGAATGTATACGTCTACGAGTGCTTTACAGATTCAAGCTGGGACAGCTTGGCACCATGGTGAGGGCAACTTAACTGTACTTTGGCTTGCTATACATGTCTGATTATTTTGTACCAAAAAAATAATTTAAAAAATAATAATAATTATGTAAGGAACAAAACATCAGCACATACTATGATCAACCTTGACAGTGTTTAGATATGTTCTGTGCTTAGTTCAATGTCATGATCTCATCATCAACATGACGTACCATGGCCACAACCTTAACCGCTATCCAAAATAATACTGAATGTGCGAACAATCACTCAGAAATGAATTTCCCTTGGGAAGAATAAAAACAATCTTGATATTGAATAGTGAGAGCCTTTACTTGCCCCCGTGCCCCACCTTGTGACATGTATGTAATTCAGAATGCTAGCGTGCCAATGCAAATGGTGATGCTCTTTGCCTGCCGGCCCACCCTCTGTCATTCCACTTATCTAATGTGTTAGTGATGGTACTGGTGTGATTACCTGCCACCGCGGCCAACCCTCCGGCGTGCCAGGCCTATGCAACGGCGCGGCACGGTGAGTGCCGTCAGAGAGTGGCGCTGCCGCAGAGGGTCCACGCCAGGCAGCTCCAAATGACCCCACGGGGATGTCGAACTCTGCTCTTGCAGAGGCTGAACACGGGGAGAGGGAGAAATATTAGTAGTAGAAGTTATAATTGGCAGTAGTTAGTATTGATTATGAGAAAGACAAGATTACAGTAAAGTAGATGGGGAGAGAGAAACAACATCTTCCATTTTACTACTACTAATAGTAATAGCAACAGTAATAGCAACAACATCATCAACATTACTAACAATACTACTACTAATGTAACCGCATACTACTATGTAGTACAGTATTTGAATGACTGAAGGAACCAGAAGGAACCAGAAGGTCAAAAAAAGAAAAACACACACCATCAGACTAGGACCCCTTTTCTCAAAAGCATTGTTGCTAACCAGTTAGCAGTTTGCCGATGGGACATTGCTAGTAAGTTGCTAACTAAACTTAGTTAGCAGGGACACTGTAAAGAAACCTCATCATAGCAACTTACAGCCAGGTAATGGCAGCCTGCCCTCCGCCTGAAAGCAAACGCTCCGTCTGGGTCATTCTCCTCATCTGGCTCAGAAGCAGGAGACTAGGAGGAGAGAAAAGAAGATGGGAGAGATGAGCCAAAAAAAACACAAAAACAATTCAGACCAAAGATATCAGCATACATTATTCTCCACAGCCCACAAAGCACAGGATTTGTTGTCTTAACATTGACATTATTAAAAATATGTGATGGATCAGCATGAGAGAACACAGAACAAACGGGTAGAACAAGCACACTTGTTCTGAAAATTGCAAAGCATTATTTTGCCAGTATGCCAGTTTGCCAGCCTGCCCGAAAATGGCACTGTCCAGTCATAGCTCCCTGAATACTTAAAAAAAATCTCTCCCAGGGGTGCTGTGGCAGAGTATACTAATGTCCCCAACCACATATGAGTCACGAGCCCATGGGAATATGGTTTCCAATCCAGCCTGGTCATTTCCCAACCCTAACCCATCTCTCCCTCCCATGTCGTTCTTGTCTGCTATTTACCATCTTGTTGATTAAAGCCTAGTAAGTAATAACAACGAAAAACACAAACTTTTCTTCCCATGAACTTACCAGTGGGTAGTCGTCCTCCCCAGAGCTGTGGAAGTCGTACTGCTTGATGTCGGCCTTGTTGACGGTGTGGTGACGCTCGACGCGGCCCGGCGGCCGCAGCGGGTCCAGCTTGGGCCTCTTTGTGTACTTCTTGTGCGGCCGCACAAAGTCGAAGTGGGGCTCCGGCTTCATGGAGAAGTGGTGCGGGTGCTGATGAGAGCTGGACTTGTGGGCCTGATGAAAACACATAAAATGACCAGCCCTCATTATCAACACAAACACAATATATTGCAGAACAAAGGGAAGACTCTGTGCTTCTAAGGTAACAATCTGGTGCAACCATTGCAGGACTACATCATAAAGAAAAAAAAGGAAGAAAAATCTGGTGCTTCACAGATGTCTATTTTCTGTTATTTATTTTTTCAGTGCAGTAAGAATGTTTCGACATACCTTTTCATCAGAGTCCAACATATTCCACTTACTCAATATTATTAGTGAACACTAGCATTTATCGATGTAAGGCTGTGCTATTCAAATTCAGTACCAAGAGGGCTGAATGGAAAAATAGCTGAGTTATCTGGAGGCCACGTAAAACAAGACCACACAAAAATTAATTAAGAAGTATTTTCAATTTCAAAAATTCAATTTTAGGTTACTCGATGGGCCACAGGAAATTTTAAACAAGCCATATCTGGCCAAAAGATGAACAGGCCAGAGGGGTATTCCAATAAGCTGTTTCAGTAATAAACCAGTTAACTTAAGTTAACCTCTTGAGGCTCATTTACAGGAGGAAATTATGCTGCAGGCTGTGTAATAGGTTGAGTCCCTACTGTAGGTTAGCTAAGCCTGGTTTATAACTTAACCATGTTCTTGGAATACCCCCCAGGTATATACACCCATCTACACCTATGCAATTAGGTTCAGTGATTTTCGTTGTGTGTGTCACATGACAAACTGAATCTAATCAGAACTCCAACACAAACAAGCAAGCATGTTTTGTAATACAGTGTGACTTGGCATGGGACCATAACATTGTGACAAAAAAACTGTGTCTGTTATAATAAGACAATGCACATAACAAAAGGGTATACTACTAACCTTGAGTTTGCTCTCCACTTTGTAGCGGTTGCCATTGGGCAGTATGATGGGAGCCTGGTAGACCGGCTTCTCCGCCAGTGGAGCACTGACTTCATTGAGAATCTCTCCTGAAAAGTCGCCCATGTGATACCTATGGAGAATAATAGGAAAAAGGCAATAAAATATTATTATTATTATTATAATATTATTGCCACTCACTGAAGAGAAAAGAAAGGATGCCATAATAAATTACAGAATGAAACAAGGGAGAAAAGGAAAATAATTGCGCCTCAGAAAATAATCTTGCAATTTCAGTGCAAGTTTCATAACAGTAATTCTTGACACATATATGAACAGTGAGGGTCATGTGACAACTACACACTAAAAATTATGGGAACCTCAGAGATGTCTGAAATATGTACACTATGAGCACATACATGTTATGTTGCCAATTTCCTGTCAGCTCTTGGTACAAAATCTTGACACATTGCTTCATATGTTTTAACATACGTTGTTCTCTTGCCTGAAGAATATACTTAGTGACTTCTTGGAAAGGGGGGCTTGTTTGCAGTAGCTGGGCTCTAATGTGTTTGTTTGGAACGGTATGGACTGTTGAGTATCGTTTTGTATCGATGCATCAAACCTACAGCCGGCTATTCAACTAATCAATTCATCCATAAGAGAATGGATTAAGTAAGGGTTAACGTTCGGCGAGAAGGTCGCTACCGTGGAATAGCAGCACGACAGAGACTTTAGACCCCGACGCGGAGCGGAGGGGTCTTGTTCTCTCTGAAGTGCTGCTATTCCACAAAGCGACCGACTCGCCGAAAGTTAACCCGCTTATTATATGGATATACTTAAATGATTCACACATGGCGGGGACATTTCTTTAGGCCTATTTAATGTTAAGATTGTTGCTGCGCAAAACAAAACAGTGCCGTTGTGGAACACCGCTAGGCAACAGCTAGGTAGCCAGGACAACAGGTGTTGTCTATCACAGCAGCTGATTAGAGTCTTGTTGAAAAGTCGCTTTAGCAGTGAAAAGTCTTGTTGCCATTGACAGCGGTCTGTTATAGACCAAGCCGTCCGTTATCGAAAAATAACAGACGTGCGAACGTTGGGGAGCCCCGTTGAAATGAATGGAGCATTCGACCGATGACGTCACACCATATAATAATCTCTATTAATTGATTTTTGTTATTATTGCACTCATTTTGTGAGCCGTTTTATTTATAGTAGTAATATAGATTTTCCCAAAATAAATCCATGCAGTTATTTCCGCTTTTGTTATTTTATTTAAAACTTCACACGCAAGCCTAGCCTGTAACACGAGAGCAAATTGACTTTGAATCGAATCGTGTTGCATTCTAAACTATCGAAAATAATCGAATCATGGAATTGAATCGCCATGAAGGGTCTAATTTACAGCCCTAGAATGAACTGGAGTGTGTGTGTATGGAACAGCGTGGGGATTTACTGGAGTTTGTGCATGGAATAATGGAGTCTGCTATGCGTTTGAAAACATATGCGCTGTGTGTGTGTGTGTGTGTGTGTGTGTGTGTGTGTGTGTGTGTGTCTAATAGCCCACCTCTTCTCCACCACCTCCAGCGTGAGGTGCAGCAGCTCCCTCTTGCTCTTCTCCCTCTTCTTGATCATCTCCAGTATGGTGACCGTGCGGCTGAACTCCCTCCTCAGCTTCAGCATCTTCTCGTACGAAGCCTCATCGTTCTTGCGGTTCTGAGGAGGACACACGATGCACTGACTTAGTGACAGATGGTGGATGTGAATGAGCGAGTTTGATGACAAGTAATGTGTTGTTCGGGTCATCCATAAGCATCAAGTACTCGGTACAGAGAGAACAGAAGATAAACACGCGCGTAGCACATCACATAAACTTCCAATGAAAATGATGATCTGTGATCCAACGGATGACAACATTTCCAAATACCATCCTGTCGTTGTATCCTAATATTGAACCCTCATCAGCAATAGGAAATGTTCTCCTCCTGAAGACCCAGTGGCCCTGAAATGACACATGCTTGGCAAGTACCTTCCTGGTCTGCATCTTCTCTGTGCGTCGTCGGAAGGCCACGTATGCGTCGTTGTTGGTGGAGCCGTCCCTCTTCTCCTGCTTGACCGAGGGGATGAGCGAGGGGGCCTGGCTGCCCTTCCTCTTCCTCACCCAGTAGTCGTACACAGACTTCAGCAGGTAGTCATCCTCGTTCAGCAGCAGCTTCGCCTCCGGGAGGGTCACCAGCTGAGAGAGAGAGAGAATGTTGGAGGAATAAGAGAGAAGGCAGAAAAAAAGAGAGATTGTCTTGTCAAAATCTGAAGCGGCAGGAAGCAAAACGCCACAAGATTTGGCAGAAAGGCAGCGTAATAATCTGACAAAGTGAGAAATGTCAGAGAAAGACATATTTTCTCATCAATAATAAGAGCAGCATCAAAATGCAAAAATATGCGCATGATCTGAATAATCATACATTTCAGCACATACTATTTTGTAGAACTGTCCAACTGCCAGTTCTTACATTATTTATTTGCAACGCAAGAGCATTCATTGTCACATATCAATGTCACATTCCTAATGCAGAATTCACTTCTCACAGAATTCACATCTATTTCCGAGACTATGGTAGCCATGCACCTTCAGGAGACTAAGAGAATGAATGAGTTCAATGGAAAGTAACCCCCATTTAGGAGACCTAACTTGATTCCACTTTATTGCATTGGTGATGTGCCCTACGACTTATCTTAACCCATTGACGCCGGTTGTTGCGTTACGCAACATTGGCCCTGACGCCGGTTGTTGCAAAACGCAACATTATTGATTTGTCAATATTTTCAAGACGCATGGGAGATGCAATGCACAATATTTTGTTCAAATACACAAGAAGTGGGTGTTCTCGATTTTTTAAACATCATGTGGCCAAAAAAAAAGTTTGATTCGTCGACAAAAATGTCAAATGAAATCAACCATGCTCGCTTCTGCAGACGTGGGTTGTTTAGCCATTTCACACAGGTAAAAAAAGGCTGTGGTTCGCGAGACACGCTGTTACAGCGAACGTGATGTTCAGTTGAAAGGTAATGAAGAGATTTTAATCGAGGAAAGGAAATATGATTGAAGACCCTTTAGATAGAGAGCAGGAGTGTGATTTGCCGCGGCCGCATGAAGAGGTAGGCAAGTGGCTTCCAAATAGACAGTCGGCTAGATTTCGCCCCCGACGTTACCAAAAGTTCACTCCGACACTCGGGGCAATTGGCGAAGGTGCCAATATCTGAGGAAGCACGTCCTTTAGATATAGGCCTATTTCAGAATATTTTCACTGAGGAACTTTCGGATATGGTGATAGCCTATTGGTGAGGCAGACAACGGTAGACATGCGGATTATAGACGCGCGGCCACACATCCAGCTCAAAGTGGAGCCCCGTCTCAAAATAGGATGAAATTGCTCATCGGTCTCTGCATAACGTTTGACGGAATAAAACGGCCATACTCGCCGGTGGGAGAGCAAGTGGCTGTATTAGACAAATGTCCCCCGATTTATGGCAGAAATGACTGCCTAATAATTATAATAATAATGATTATGATTTAGTTATAGTCGGCTATTGTAACAGTAGCAATAGCCTAGTAGCCTAATAGCCTATAATAAATAGCAGCATCAAGCATTATCCTGAAAGCACATGAAACTTTTTTTCAATCATTTGATTATGAGATATGATTTTTTTAAGGAATATGTGTTAGTGTTAATGCTGAATGAGAATAATTCCGTGAAAGCGGAGGATTGTACCTTTTAAATGCAATTTGTCCCATGTCCCTATGTGTTCCAGAGGCTGAGATATTGAATTTTTCTTAGGAGTTTCCAACCATTTTTTCTTATCTCAAAAAACCCTCAGGCATTGGGGACCTTTTCTAAAAACAGGCTCAGGCGCCAATGGGTTAAGCCTAGGCACAACAGCTTTTGGCATCTCCTCATTCAACATCCCAATTGCAAATGACAAAATGCTTGCACCGTCATCAAGGATCATGGAGGATAATGGAATGTACTTGTAGAGTTACTTGGGCACAATCCCTGGTGCTGAACAAAAAAAGTAACGCTTTGTGGAAAAAAGTTCACACACTCCTTTGGATTTTGTCTTCTTTAAGTTATTTTTTGTTTTTATTAATTCACTGGCAAGCATGATGACGTTTGGACCTCTTCCAAAGGAGTGTGCGAACTTATTTTCCACAAAGGATAATGTAATGTAAGTTACCCATTGTCTGCCATATAGAAAATCCTTGGTCCCATTACCTGATTGGCGCTGGCTTTCTCCAGCCGGTCCACCATGACCTCAAACTGCAGGGGCTTGATCTCCATCTTCCTGTTGAGTCGGTTGAGGAGAGTCTCGTCCTCTGAGTCCATGTCATAGTCTGGCTGCTCATTGTCCAGACCCAGGGCTGCGTAGAGAAATCAGCCGTTAGACATAGGGCTGTCACAATAACACATTTTGCTGGATGATAAATTGGCCAAGAAATTATTACGATAGGCGTCAGTATTCGTTCTTATGGTCATTTCCAAACAATATAATGACAATGGGATAAAAATGCAATAAAATGCGAATACACCCCTGCTAATTTTGAAAGCATCGCGGCAGAGGGTGATAGATGGATGGATGGATGGATGGATGGATGGATGGACGAATGGATGGATAAGGATAGATAGACAAGGCAGACAGACTGAAAATCAAAAGTACACCAACGTTGAGTGAAATGCACCTACTGGTATTAAGTCTCTTGGGTAGAGAAAGAGAGAGTGACGAGGAAAACAAAAATAACTTATTGTGGCAAAAAAAAGTTATAATGCTTCTTACAATAAGTAAAAACGTATTGTATGATATATTGACTATTGTATTGTATTGATATATTGTGACAGCCCTAATTAGACACACGGGAGAACTGTGTGGAGAGAGAAAACTCCGTACTTTGATCTAGGGTTTTTGATTCAAAATAATTGTTTGGGGGGAGGGAGTGGGTGGATAGTGCAGCGCTTAAGCCCCCACCACATGGGGTCCCAGGTTCAAGTCCGGCCTGGGTCATGTCCCAACCCTGCCCCATCTCTCTCTCTTCCAATCTCCTCCTGTCCAATCAGCAATCAATACACAAAAATATAGCCTCATCCAATCAGATGAACCATGAGGTCGACCGTGACTCACGCTGGAGGTGTATGAGCTGCTTGGGGATGCGGAACTCTCCCTTGTAGAGGCGGTCGTAGTAGGTGACATTGCTCTCGGCCTCCGGCACGGGGATGACCATGCACTCCTTCTTCTCCCGAAACACCTGCTGCGCCGAGATGGCCCGCTGGAGATGGTGTTCCTACAGGCACGGACAAGGAGGGGAGAGAGAGATAGAGATAGAATGAGAAAGAGAGAGGCGAGAAAGGGTGAGGGTTAATTAATGGAAAGATATGCTTGTCAAATGGAAAACCGTTTAATGGCCTTTTTTTACACTATCCACATGCAAATGACCTCACTTCACAAGTGAAGGCTAACAAAAGACCCGAGAGGCTTCACACCAGCATGCATCCGTCATTTGAGCCTTGAAAAGAAGACAACATCTCTCTTGTGGCTTGTCATGAGAATGTGACTTGCACCATTCTGTCATTTCAGGGTTTTTTTTCCTGAAGGAAACATCCCGTCATAGCTCATCATGAGACTATGAGGATGAGGAGGAGAGCCATTGGGAACACAGCTGGTGCCGACTGACAGTCGCCTTGGTGGGATGCTGGCCTCTCGCAAGACCTCTGAGGGTGGCAAGATGGTGAAACCACCAGCCATCGTAGAACAACACTCAAGCCTGGTCTACAGCAAAGTCGAGCAGCAAGGAGAATGCCATTTACAGAAATGCCAGCGCATCTCTTGGTTAAGGGAACCCCTGGCACTAAAATGTGTTGACATTTCTGTGTTGACCTAGAAATAATTGGTCGATTTTCTTCTCCCGTAAGATTCTTGGGGGACTTCAAGTCAGTAAAAGAAAAAAAAAGTTCTGCTGGTAGGTAAGTAAATATTAAGCCAAGTCAAGTTCAAACTGCAAAATCTAAGCAGTAACTTTTTAACCACTTGATTAGCAGTGAGGCTCTCACAACACAAGTCTATCTGCGTCCACTTTGAAAATAACTTTTTGGGGGAATGTGGTAAAGCAAGCATGAATGCATAGAGGCTTCAAAGTAAAGAGTGGTTACATTGACATTTAGGGCGATTGTTGACATTCAGTGAGTGTTACTTCGTAAAGTGGTTCTCTAGTTGGGTTGTGGAATCGTGCAAGGCAGGCTGACAGCAAAGATTTGCAAAGTAGTTGTTCATTTCCTCAATTTCAACATGTAGGGCGGGAGATCTGTCCAACACAGATCATAGCCTAGCAGCATTTCCTAAAGAAACACAATGACATAACCCTTAGAATCGAGTCGATACACTCCTCCACACCCGGAAACATATTTTGCAGTTGCTAGTACCTGACCCAGCACTCTATTTAAGAGTTTATGCACTTGCAACTTTCTGAAATGATTCAAGCTACACTAGCCAAGGCACCCGGCATCATACACGCCCTGCGCTAGCTTACACAGCTACTTGCTACAATTGTCAAACTGAAGACAGTGCCCATATACTTTGGGAACTTTGTCAGAAACTACAGCATCATGTTACCAACTACGTATTATATTGTAATAGCACACGAGTTGGTAGCTATTGTGTTTGATAAATTCAATAGATTCATTTTAAAACGACTAGCTTGCTAGTCAAGACACTGGCCATTTAAAGGACTGATGCATTTTAAGTTGCTCCAACTGAGCAATAATGGTGTCATTATGTAATAGCATGGGTTATGATACTGCAAGTGCTTTCCATTTGACATGACAAGTGACCGTTTGACAATTTCTGACTGACATGAAAAGTACTCATTGGTGTCTTGACTAGCCGATATGGCTAATTTAGCTAACACGCACAAGTCGTTCATGCCTTTCCGTATCCTTGCGCAGCCGTCATAATCACGTACGCCATTTGCGCACTGATTGTGACGCAATACCAACACAAAGGCCCAGTAATCACCCGCCCAAATACTCCACCTACGTAAAATGTGTAAAGATTGCGAATTCAGCGTAGGAGGTCTTGTTCCTTTTACGTAGATTATAGGCCCCTACCGTTCTGGGCGTGCCTATTACGCACAATTATTAGCGTAGGTTGCATGGTGAATACCAGCAACCCGATGTGCGATTGAAATGATTAAAATATATTCATTAAAATGATAAACATACCGATTCCTCCTCTTTTTCCATCCCAGTTGGCATCTGGGGCACAGCCCGGTTGATCGAGACGCAGTCATTTAGGTCCGGTAGATCCCTATTTCGGTATATGGGGAGAGGTTTGGCGGCGTCTAGCGCTCGCGCCCGGAACGAGAGTTTACTCATTGTTTTCGCCTATCTCAAAAACATAAAATGTGGAGGAAACATGAATCCCGCCAGAATTCAGTCAAAAAATCGGTAGAAATCCGCGAGGGACCCGCCTCTTTTCACAACGGTCCGAAACATCGACTCCTTTACTACCGAAATCCAGTGTAAAAATCCATTTTTGGTCGAGATAAAATTGATTTAAAAGCTATTTTTTCTCGGTAGGTCCGCTCCTTGTGCCATGGAAAACATGGCGGACATATCCACACAGCGGCTAAGCGCTCCCGACGGTCTGTGCGAGACATCCGAAGAACATGGGCCGTGGCGCTGCGCGCGCACCTCATACAACATGCAACAAACTACTGACGACACATACGTAACATGCAAAGGCTTGCGAAGTTATAGCAGTCGACAACTGAATTGCATTATTTCAGGCTTCCAAACGGGCATCTAATAAACCAGAACAATTTCAAGAGTGACATCACATGTGCACAACCAATCATTTGAAACTTTTTATAGGCTTCCATCCCCTTGTATATGCCTCATCAAAGTAGACCTAATTAATCTGGTAAGAAAACCCATCATTTCAAAATTGGATGGATGGCCTTCAACCTGTGGCCATAGATGCATCTAAGCCGTGCTATTATAAAGTCCAATTAGTCCATTTAGTTTAAATCAAACACAGGGATTAGGCCTAATTATAATACTGTAGTGTAATGATAATAATGCCAGTCAGGCCTAACAAGGACTAAAGCAAACAATAGAGCAATATGCTGTCTTTATTAGGCTATTATTATTATTGTTATTATTATTATTATTATTATTATTATTATTATTATTATTATTATTATTGTTGTTGTTGTTGTAATGTAGGCCTACTAACAACCCTAGGCCTACCCCTCACACAGGCCTAAGCTCGTTTTCAAAGGCGGGGCCGGGGACCACAGAGGGGCCGCGAGGTTGTCTGTCTGTGTTAAGTTGGAAGAAAACTAAATTATTGAAAAATTAATGTAGGCTTCATAAAAGTAAAAAAAAAAAAAAAGCAAAACAATGATCCCTTTCGTTGAGAATGGCATTATAATAACAATCTGATGTTTCTCTGAACATTGCTGCATTGGGGCTTGTCATGGTAAAGTTTGGGAACCCCTCAGCTAGCCTATATAGTTCCCAGACTCAGCCGTCCCTCACACGCACAAGCACAGGCAAACAAGGCCTGGGCGCCGCGCTAAATGTCTTCTGGGTTCCATAGTGGCGCCCGGATATATCCCACAGAATTAGAAAGTCAAGAGAAATAAAATATGACATTCTACACTGAAAAAGATTATTCATGGCCACTCAGTATATAGGCCTACAGTTGTGTTTCAATTTATTCGACTCCCAATGCTATAAAGGCATTTAGAGATTTCAATGTACATTTGTAACTGTGATTTCATAATGAAATCCTACAAGGACATCAAAATGAGCTAAATGCAACTAAACTTACATAAATGTTAGGCCTATACCCTTAAAGATGGTCACTCAACCAAATATTTTCAAGTAAGAAGGCTATTGAAACGACCACTAGATGTGAACAGAACAATAACCCCACCTCTGCTCTCACCACCTTCTACAGAGGTGCTATTGAGAGCATCCTGACCAGTGTCTCTGTTTGGCACGACAGCTGCAGACAAAAAGACGCTACAGAGGGTGGTGAGGACAGCAGAAAAGATCATCAGGTCACCCTACCAGCCATCGAGGAACTGTACACTTCACACTGTTCCAAGAGGGCGATGAACATCATCAAAGACACAACTCATCCAGCACACAGACTGTTCTCCCTTCTGCCATCAGGGAAGTCGTACCGCAACCTGTGGTCCCGCATAAGCAGACTGAGCCACAGCTTTTTTCCACAAGCCATCAGACTCATGAACACACTGAGGAAAACCACATGAACATTCCAAGGTCACTGGATGACATTCCATGAACATGTCTTCACCATGCCACTGGCACCTTGTATACAGATCTACACTTTTCACTTTGCTACTAAGACCACTGATTGTACCTCTGCTGCTGCTGCTGCTGCTGTGTGTGTGTGTGTGTGTGTGTGTGTGTGTGTGTGTGTGTGTGTGTGTGTGTGTGTGTGTGTGTGTGTGTGTGTGTGTGTGTGTGTGTGTGTGTGTCAGTATTCTTATTGCACACGATGTGTGTGTGTTGTATTGTACATGTCTATATCAGTATGTTAGTAAAAAACTGCCCGTGTGATTGTGAATTGCCTGTGTGTATGTTATGAATGAATGTGTCAGAGAAAGAATTGTAAATTCATGTATGAGTAGGTTAGTCGTGTGTGTGTGTGGGTGTGCGCGCGCGCTGAGTGAGAGAGAGAGAGAGATTATTGTCAATGTCTTATTTAAATGTTTTTAGTTAAACTGCACATTGGAGCCTGGTCAAACGCAATTTCAAACTTCTGTGCCAACCCTGTTACATAGATTATTGACAATAAAGTACTCCAGACTTTAATAACGAGTCACAATGGAGCAGATTTGAAAGGACTGTTCCTGTTCCGGGCCCAGGGAGAATTGGGTCCCCATTACATTGTACAGTATGTATTGGGTAGGGGGCCTTTCAAATGACTTGTCCCAGGCCCAGCGAAAGCTGTCAGCGACCCTGCAGAGAGGAGCTGATGACCTGCTTATATTGGCTGCTATTATGAAGACTTTTGCTGGTTGCACAAGTCAAATGTCAGGCCCTCACAAACATATAGGCTACAAAATAATTGCATGGGCACATTATACATTCTCTGAATCAGCCGAGTGGTAATGAGGTCGTTGAATTTTGGGTCCTTGGTGTTCATTCATGCCACAGAGATTAAGTGAAAAGTGAAAGTGAAAGCCAAACTGGGAACCTCCAACTCCCATTGTCATTGTGACACAGCACTCCACAGCACACAAGTGTTCACTACACACAACGAAATTGCATTTATGCCTCACCCGTGCAAGGGGCAAGACGGTACCATGCTAAGGGTACCTCAGTCATGGAGGAGGATGGGGGAGAGCACTGGTTAATTTCTCCAATCTGGCGGGACGGGAGTGGAACCAGCAACCTTTGGGCTACAAGTCTGACGCCCTAACCGCTCACCCATGACTGCCCATTCGTGATAACGAAAGCATACAATTTACTCAAAATGTGTGAGAAAATGTGAGCTATTTCTGGTTTAGTGAAGTGCTGCGGCCACTGGGTGTGTCAGACAGATTCAGTAGGCCTAATGCCATTATGCCAGGGATGGGCAACTTTGATGAGGAGGGCCACATTTTTTCATTGCCTCCATCGGACAGCCATATGACCACAGATCTGACAGCAACTCGCAGAGTTTGAGGTGCAGTTAGTTGCTCACTGACTGTCGATATTGTTTGAAAGGTGTCTAGGTGTTCTACCTCAGCCAACATTATAATTACAAAAGATTGATTCAGTGGTGTTTTTTTAATCTTGGCATTATTACTTTTATTAGATAGCCTATGTTTTATCTACATGGATAACATGGATAGCATTTCTTTTTTTATCATTATTCTTTTTTTATTGAACAAGAAGGGGGAACAATCAAAAACAGCAAGTGGATTGCATTTCTAAACCCAGATGATACCGACCCCCCACCCCCCAAATAGGCAATAGGCCCTACATAGGCGAATCCACTCCGTATACACATAGCCCGTATATAGTGAAAAAATACAAGTGCCAGGTACATATGGGATAGACCTTTATTTTTCCCACATTGCCGCAACATTTCAAAGGGAAGACTTTATTGTTTTTGTACTCACTTGTGAAATGTTGAAATGCACAAGCAGTGTCAGTCAGTGACACAATCTGGACAACAATAAGAGTAAAATTCTGTTCAATGTCACATGTAGAGTACTGATTAAAGCTTTGTTTTTTTGCGTTCTTCACACTGTTTTGTTGCATACAAATATATAAAACAAGACACTATTACTGTCATCTTAGGCCAAATACACAGTCTATTATAAACAGTATTTTTTTTCACATAGGTTACTGTCACAACTATGCAACGAAAGACTGAGTCTTAACATACATTGTGGTTAAAATGACATTACGGTTGTTATTAACATATTTTTCTTTGAACCAGTTGAACTTGTCTGTGTGTGTGTGTGTGTGTGTGTGTGTGTGTGTGTGTGTGTGTGTGTGTGTGTGTGTGTGTGTGTGTGTGTGTGTGTGTGTGTGTAACCAAAGCTTATCCACCACCATTGGTTCCACAGTACTATTAAGAGTACAACTCTCCTCATAATAGAAAAAAAGAATGGCATGAGGAAAAAGCAAATTTTAATTTAATACAAAATATGGGCACAATAAATTACAAATAACCACAACATAACTATACTCAAACTTGCCCTTCTTCGGGTACAAAACCATTCATTATTAACACAATAAAACACAAATGGTCCGCCATCATGGAGATATTTTCTTTCTGTCCAACACTGTTCACTAAGGGCCCTTCATACCCTATGATTGACTAAACTACGTACGTAGTTCTGTCTATACACACTAACTCTATTTGGCCATTGCTTAGCACGTGTGAACCATTCCACAGGTATAACCCTCTCTCACACGTAGTATGAATCGGGCTCAAGAGAATGAATAGGCTTTTATTCCCTTTCACTTTCAAAAATCCAATAAGTTACAATTTTGTCGACATACAGTATGTCTCAGTAATACTCAACAAAAGTGAGCTTCCTGAGCCATGCAGAACAGGAGTGGCAAAATGCATTTTGGAACAGTAAAACAGCATGTTTAACAGTATTAATACATTTAAACAACAATTTGAATACTGTTCATTTTCACAAATATACACCTCATAAATAAACAAAAATATATCATTATCTTTTAACACGTGACTCGATAATTTTCAATATATAAGCAGTCCTCTTTAAAAAGAGAAAAATATATTTACTCTAAGGCTTTTCAGAGTATCCAACTCCAATTAGTATTATTGCAGACTATGGTAAAACACAATGATATAATAAAATCTTTACATTTTGTCAAAACACAAACAAGTGCCAATAATAACAGTAGCATCAGTACACATTATAAGTAAGGCCTCAAATGCAATACAACAGAAGCACATGGTATTACACAAGAACACAGGCAAAAAAAAACCCACCAACAACAAAAAAAAACAAACAAAGGGCTTAGTGACGAATGACAAATACTAGCCCGAATCCCTCACACCAACGACACAACTTTGGCAGCAAGAAGATTTAAGGCTTGGTTTCATATACTTTCATGGACAATAACAACGGTTGCACTGAAGTGAAAAAATGATCTCACTTTTCAATCACCAGCATAAATGACACATATATGTGACATAAATGTATCCATATATGGGCTTTTCCAATGCCAGAAAACCTTCACAATCACAACAGATGTTGAATTACACTCTGATGGCATTTTGAATACCATAAATACATAAATACAATCCAAAAGTAAAATAATACATGGAAAAACATTTCCTTTTTGTACAACGTTGTATCCCTCATACTCACCACAGATCAAAACTCTGCATGTTCATTCTTAAAATGTTATATGAACAATTTATCAAAAATATGTATTAAGAAAAAAATAGATCACTCTTTTTCCCTTTGTAGTACAAAGTGTTCAATAAGTTAAATTAGATATAATAGGTATAGTATTAAATCCTATGGCATGGCTTTTTGTGTTTTACAATGTAACACTTTGAAGACCAGGTAAACTTTATACAGTCTTAAGAGGCCAAAAAGCACTTTAGTAATCTACATTGTAAGAATAATAATAATTGAAAAGGAAGAAGAAGAGCACATGTACAGTAAGCAACAAATGTGATAATCACGTCCACTAAAGTTGGAAAAGGATAATAATTCATGCCGTTCCTTTCCGTAACACAAAATGTCAAGACTTCGTTGCGATTTACACAGCTAACGTTTTAAACCAAAACAGCAACATTTTCTACTGTATGACAAAATCTGCAAGAATTTGCTGGACAGTTCTATTCATATTGTTTAAAATGCACCAGTAAAATGTACCATGTAATGTTACTTGTTTTAAAATAATCATCAGATGAATTTATTGTCAAAAGGCGGATACACGATTTTCACAATGGTCAGTCAGTGTCAAAGCAGGGGGGTGTAGTTTTTGCAGAGTTTTTATCCAGTCGTAAGCAGGCATATGAATCTGTGTGTTTGACTGAGAGAAGGTAGTCCATAGTTGAATCTTAACTCCAGTCTTTCAATATGACCTGGTTTGATTAAATATCAGATTAATTATTAGTGCACATAAACGAACTTGTCTTAGAAAAAAAACATAGCACTGTTTTAAACTGTTCTTTGGTACTAGTATTTTAGTGATCATTTGCCTAGTTTTAGTATAGCTTTTCTTGTTTAGTTAATATTGCCTACAAGTTCACATTACATGCCCAACATGCATGCTACAGTGTCATTGCCCAACTTGCTGTAGACTACCAAAAGTTTTGCCAGACAATAAGACCGTTGATTACAATATGAGGCAAATAAAGACAAAAACAATCTTAAATCGAGCAACCTGCGATAGTTCTGGCAGACCACGTAGTCAACCCTGCCTTTTGCCAATTGGCTAACGTCTACCCAACCCATACAACTCTCCACTAATCAGCTGCGCTTTGGTTAATCAGCTGCTGCTCGCAATTGGATGCTGACTTTTGGCGCACTTTATTTAAACTACCGAATTTGTTTTCCTGTCATTGCTTTTTGCTGCTTGTTTTGCTCCCACCACCTCCCCTGCTCCACCAGACTAGTCATTGCCAAACAATGTCATGTTGTTGTTGCTTGCTCTGTTCTAGGGGGTATTTCGCCTTTCCAGCTAAATGGAAGGCACTCCACCTGAGGATGCTGCTGTTCCCTGTATTGGCTTCCATGGAGCTCATGGAGAAGCCGGGGAACTTCCTCTGAACAGAGCCATACCCCCAAATACAAATGTATGCATTCAGAAATAAAGCTTCTGAAATATATCTATGTTTCCCGTCTCATTTTTGACTAGAGTGGATCTGACAGAAATGTTATTAACAGAAAATAAAAAGGTATAAAAGGTGGTTTACCTACATTTGACTCCATGTCCTTGCAGTCTCTGACTGCTCCATCGGCTTCTTCCAATAGCAAAAAAAAAAAAAAAAAAAAAAAAAACAATCAAACAAACAAAGAAGCATGATGCATAGAAGAATAGCAAAATGCACCATAAAAGCAAATAATACAAAAGAGTACTTTCAGTTACATCCTCGGGTTAATGGTTATATTCATAGAGTACTACTAAAAATTCCATAGGTTTAGGCTGGGCTAAATCATGTATTTCACACTAAGTGAGTCTTGGTGAGGACTTCATCTATTAATACTGTTACGGCTGCATACAAGACCTTGTTTGCCCATTGCCTGATTAGCTCCAATTAGGTACCTGGGAGTGGCTTGATGAACAGCACCTGGCTCTACACCTGACTCTGCAATCAAGCTGCCTTTAAAAGCTGGAAAACCCCACTGATCTGGGACTGTCTTTGTGTAGTTCGACTTTATGTTTGTTAAATGTTTATGTCTATTACAATTAAAATCCCACTGGTTGGGCTGTATGTTTAAAAAGGTGTTGTCTGTAGTCTTTTAAAAGTTAAGTTTGGTTCTGTGTTAGCCCCCATAGGGCCATTTCAGTGTTGGGGCGTAACATAATGGGGGCTCGAGTCCGCGATTGAACCACCCATGAGGTTTGTATGTCTTTGTTTGTAAAGTTTATGTAGCTGTTTGGACGTATAGAGTAACTGTGTGTGACTTGGTGGTAGCTGCACTCTGCATTTTGGTAAGTCACGTTGGTTGCAGCTCAGGGTGAGCTGGCAACATGTTTGGGTAGGGGAGACTACCCTGTGACTGAGTTGTGGTGGATGTCGCAGTCTACAGTTGTCACTTTGTTACTGCTAAATTTTCCAATTTACAGCTTTTATGTTTGACCTTTTTGTTTGAGGATTTCACTCCACGGATCGGTGGGTCCTTGATTGTGGAGGTGTTTTCCTAGTTTTGATTGGTCATTGTTGTTCCTCCCCTAGATCCTCACAGTAACTGGTATAGATGTGGTGCCTTTTGGTTGTGGTAGTGGCAGGGCACATTTGGTAGGGTCATTTGTGTACTGGAGCTACTTTTTGTGGACCCGTTTGTGCTTGCACTCCACGTTTGTGGTTACCTGTTGGTTCGTTACTGTGTTTGGTGTGGGTATAGGGCAACTTGTCTGTATATTTTTGTATGTAAACCTCATGGTGGTAGTCATTTTGTATTTGTGGGAGTGGCACCCACTTTGGTATGGCTACCGGTGTTTGGCTGCTTTGTTGTATATCTTTTAGCAGCACATTAATTGGCCCAGATTTAATCTTGTTTTAATCATCTTAACCTTTTTAACACCTTTTTCATGTAGCAGTCGCCGTTTTGTTTTTGTTTCTGGCGGTCTATCCCAGACGGGGACTTCGGTCTCGAGCTGGGTAAGCCGCTGAAGATCCGTTAGTTAGCAAGCATTTCTTTTCAGCTTTTGTCAGGTTTAGAGAGAGTAGGGCATATTTGTATTTAAAAGATTTTATGCAGCCTTGTTTAACCCTATTTTTAACAATGTTTTACAATGAATAGATGTGATGTTGATGTGTTTCATATTTATCACAATGTTAATGTGTTGCATATTTATCGTAATGTTGATGTTTAAGTATATGCAATTATTTATTCATTGTTTTAAGGGTGGGGGTGTTACGGCTGCATACAAGACCTTGTTTGCCCATTGCCTGATTAGCTCCAATTAGGTACCTGGGAGTGGCTTGATGAACAGCACCTGGCTCTACACCTGACTCTGCAATCAAGCTGCCTTTAAAAGCTGGAAAACCCCACTGATCTGCAGAGGCTCTCTTAGTGAGATGATGGCTGTTGCCTCTCCAGCCGTGGGACTGTCTTTGTGTAGTTCGACTTTATGTTTGTTAAATGTTTATGTCTATTACAATTAAAATCCCACTGGTTGGGCTGTATGTTTAAAAGGTGTTGTCTGTAGTATTTTAATGGTTAAGTTTGGTTCTGTGTTAGCCCCATAGGGCCATTTCAGTTTTGGGGCGTAACAATACATTTGGGGGAAATTGTCTTTCTTTTCAAACAGCATCTAAGGAATTATCGAAAGATGATCATGTGACACTGTATCAAAACCATTAGATGACATACAAGTAAAGAAAACAAATGTTTGAGGGCAACACTACACCAATTAGCTTCTGAACATGTGTCACAATGATTTGGAGAATTGTAAACAAAAGTAAGAAGTCTTGTTAGCTTTGGATTTTTGACAACATTCTAAATCTCAAATGGGAAACGGAATTCTTGTCACAAAGTGTCAACTGTCTGAGACAGGAATCTGGACTGAGACTTCTTACCTCAAACAAGGGCACCGCAAGTAGATGAACACTAAACAAACTGTTAGAAAGTCATAAAATGATTACCTTCTCTTCCAAAGCAGTGGGTATGTTCTTTCACTTCCACATTCAACAGGTAGTGAAAATGCCTTCTCCACATTTTAAGTGTCACACTTGAGGAGTTCATTGACAGAGGTATACTCTGCTATACTGTATTGGCCTGCTGTGTCCACCACATCAAAGCAAGGAGAAGAAATGAGTTGGCAGGACTTTGTAGCGCAGGTTTCAAATGTCTGACGATATGTGGGGCGGCATCGCTCTTTGGGTGTTGTCAGTGGTGACTAGTGTGATGAAGTTGTCTGGCTCTCGGTACATACTCTTTCCCTCCATTAAATGTAATACTGGCTTCTACACCAACTGTCCAAGTTTTCCACCCAGTTCTAGTGGCACGGCTGTAGACCTACTGACCTTCTGCATGTGATGCCACACGTTCTCGTGCCTAAGGTGCTGTAGGTTCCATGTTCCAGTCCACACACTTTAATTGAGTCCACCAAATCACCTCCAAGTTGCTTTCCTTGAGGTGCCTTTGAGTGGTATAGCAAGAGGAGTGGGAAGAAGTTTCTTGCACTCGGTCAAGGTCAATGTTAGATGGGAACGGCTTGAGAGACTCAATGCTGGGAAAGCACCAATAGAGGGAAGGAGACTGGACAGACCCATGGTGAGACTGGGTTGCCAACGGTGATGAGAAACTGTTGAAGAGTTCACAAAGAGGTCACACAGTGCACAAGAACGTATTCAGACTTTTGTTGCTGATACTTGTTACGTACTGTATGTCAGATATTGTGGATAGGGGGCTTTTCAGTTGATTTTGTAGATGAATTCATCGCTGCCTTGCAGATGTTGTCTCCCCTCCCCCCTCCGATTAAGGAGAAGGCCTGTACAGTATGAAGTTATTTTGGACTTTTCAGCGAGTGTGTCAGCCACAATTGATTTAGACAGAGAGCAAGACTTTCCTTGCCATATTTCAGTACGGGAGCAAAAGGGCCTTAATTGTTGAAATCCACATCTGCAGAGGAGATAGAAAACACACAACATCCTCACTGACATTGAACAATGCCACGGAGCCATAATTTCTCGTCTCTCTGAAATAGTCTTACGCATCACCTGTTTTATTCAAACAATACAATACCTCAGAACAGAAGTTGATGCTCACCATTTGGACAGATCTAGTGGCGATGTTACAAGAGGTTCATCTTGGCCCTTGAAGATGCTGTATCTTCTGATAGACAGCACGTTTCTGAGGCAGTGTTTCATGACAGAACCATCGCCACCTAGACATATTACAAAACAGTGAATGTACATCTTAAAGTGAAAGTGGGTAGCCGTGGCCTAATGGTTAGGAAGGTGGTCTTAAGGCCCTGCCATGGCCTTACGGTAGGGCACTGGGTTACTACACCGGCGACCCGGGTTCGATTCCGGTCCGGGTCATTTGCCGATTCTTCCCTGTCCAACTCATTTTCTGTCTCTCCTCCACTGTCCTGTCAAACATAAAGGCAAAAAGCCCTAAAAATATATTTAAGAAAAAAAGGAAGGTGGTCTTAAGATCAGATGGTTTCCACCAGCTTTGAATCCCATCCTTACCTCTCCCTATACCTCCTTCCATGGTTGAAGTGCCTTTCAGAGAAGCACCTAACCCCTCGTTGCGCCAGGGACCGTAGCTAATACCCTGTAAATATCTAAGTCGCTTTGGATAAAAGCGTTAGCTAAGTGTAATGTAATGTAATGAAACAGACCCACCCAAAAAAATATACACACATATACCCATGCTAATATGTTTGTTATATAATCTGCTATTTGTATAGCACTGCAGTGCCAAGGCTAGATGTGTCAGCCCTGGGGGGAGTTTCAGACTACAGTGCGTTCGTAGCTCATGAATATCATACCTTCATCTCTGGGGTTTCATGTGTATGAAGTGTGACAATGTGCATAAAGAAGCCTTGCTACAAAAAGGTCCAGACGACCGCAGAAACACAGAAACAAGTCAAAAGGATAAAACCTTATTTTACCGTTTTTTTAAACCGTGTCTGCTGTATGTAACATGTTTCAGGGTGTTACATGCAGTTGCATACTTTAGTAAACGGCACCTAATTAATATAACAGGGACACCATCGTACAATAGTAAATGACTGCCAAAAGCAAGGCAAGTTCAACAACTACCACGTGTAAATTCAAAATATTTAATAAGTAAAAAAAAAAAAAACCAGAAACAAAATTAAGAGTTAGGCGCATTCAACACCTTTCTCAACAAAAACCTTTCAGCTATCAGCTGACTAACCCAAAATAAAACAAAGTCAAAGGCAGCTTGATTGTAAATTTCTAATAACAAACATTACCTTTCCAAAGCCATAGGGGCTGAGTGCCCTGTAGGCTTCTGGGGAGCGCTTGGGGGAATCCACACGGCTTCCACTTGAATGCAACTTCCATCATTTGTGAGGGGCTCCTGTGTCACAAAAGAAACAAGGCTATGAAGGAAAATACATATCTGAAACATTGTTTTCCTGCTAATACTGTGCAACTCCATCATAAGGGTCTGTGTCCAAAGGATGTGTTTTTAATGCTTTGCGTTCTGACCTTCTGTGTTGTTGCTAAGTCAAAAAGGACATCATCATCATCATCATCATCATCATCATCATCATCATCGTCATCATCATCGGCCATATACATTATTGTACTTACTTTGAATGAAATGAAGCAAATAAACAGTCTATACACAGACATGTCCTATTCGACATGAACCATCCACACGTTTGGTGGTAGGGTGGGTGATGAGCATCCAGCTTTATACAGAAGTTTAGCAAATTTCTATTTGCAAAGCTCAAAGTGCTGCGTCAAAGAAGGTGTCTGCATCTTTTAAGCAGAGATGCTTAGTGCTCTTGAAGTGGAAATACGTACATGTTATTCTTATTGAAAATAGGCATCCTGTGGACACAGGCCCTAATGCATAAAATAGTGCCCAATATGAAAATAGCCATTTGCTGTGACATATTGAGATGCTTGAGTTAGACAATATGTATTATCTTACTAGTCATACAACAGGGATTGAAACATTCTTTTGATGTTCATATACATAAATGCACATTTAAGATCTAGAGAGGTTTACACAATTAACAGTATGTTAACTGAATGTCGTTACTCGGTCTAGGTAAGTTTTATGGAAATAAAGCATACAGTAATAAAACCTTGATCTACTATATATACAGTGTATGTTTGCAAGCTAGATCGAAATGCCTCCACAGGAACAAAGCGACTGTGGAAAGAGAGTCTGAGCCGATGGCACAGCCAATAGGCTGGTCCGTCTTTGTCAGAGGCGATAACTGGCTGGGCCACAGGGGGCACGGCAGAGGCACACGCTATTCAGTGGTATCCTTTGACAGCCTGCCAGCCCTTCTCCACAAAAGCAGAGGAGCCAATGCCATAACAAGGCTGAGGGGATGAATTCACAGGATGAATTTCTTTATTTGCAAAACTGCAAAAAAATGTGATCTTTTCTTAGCAACAATGTTGTAATAAATAATAGATAAGTCAGATAAGTTATTATCATTATAATTATGCAGACCAGGTAAGAGATTTACAAACGAAGCAACTGGCTGAAAAAAAATTCAAGTCCACAGTTTTGATAACTCATACTGCCAAAAGAAAACAAAACTCTTTGGGAAAGGATTTTGCTTGGCCTATTCCTCCTTATTGCAGGGACTTTTTATTCTTTGTGCAGATTCATTCCTCTGTTTGCCTAAAATAGCTCCCTTTCATTAGGCAAGTTTGCCGAACGGTTTGTACTCTACCAGTTCCTTCGGTTTGCCATCGTAGTTCTTCTTAAAGAGGCTATAAATACATAATGCTAATTTATTGTTTACCATAGCCCATGTTGGCATGCTGTTTGCATGCATTTCTTTTCCTAAATATTAACATTGTTTTTTTGTTTGTTTGTTTGTTAAGTGTGTTCTGCTTTCAAGAAATGCATGTAGAACACATCTCAAGAAGTATCAGATGACAACAACAAAAGTGTTAATTCTGGGTTCAGAGAGTGAAACCCTGCCATGTTTTCCTTCCAACCTTCATCACTGAGCAGTTGATCACACTCAAATTCAGTGCTCAATACATTAACCCATTTCAGCCTGATGGTGCGTATACGTATTGAAGTAATAAATGCTCCGTCTGCTTTCTGGCTGGAGACAGAGCGTGCTCTTTGGCTGTGTACCAGACGGTAGTGTGTGTAGCTCTGGTCCGCCAGGGGGCGCCGAAGCTACACACACACCGTCTGGTGTGAACCAGGCTACGACTTTACGTCTATGAATGTGGAATTGACATTCCCACTCTATAAAAAAACGCATAGGTCATTAAAGATGGCCATTAAAGCCTGAATTCTAACGTTAAAGACAACATTTCCATCCCCAACATACCTGAAAGTGTCTGAGCATATCCGTTAGGGACCATCATCCCACCGTGGAGGTGCGGGGTATTCAGGGCGTAGTAATGGTTAGTATTACTGGGCAGTTGTTGGTGTGGTTTATGGGGCACTTGTGATCCCATTACTGCATTGGCTGGCTGGCCACCTTGACTCATCCAGGACTGCTCCCCCTGTTGGGCCTGCATCTGGTAGGGATTCATCATGGCAGAATGTTGGTCCTCCTTCATTTGCTGCTGCTGTTCCATGTTCCGGTTCCGGAACTGTGACAGGTCCAGGGCGTCCTGAGAGCACGGCAGTCCTTGTTGACTTTGGAAGGGTGCACCCGCCGACAACATGCCATCACCGAACGACTGGGGCTGTGCCGATGACCCAACTAGGTAGTGGCCCATTTGTGATATACCGTTGTGGGTGCTGCTCATGTTCTGAAGAAGCTGCGCCATAGATGCACCAGCTTTAAAATCCTGCTGCTGAGGCTGTTGAGGTTGCTTCCTAACAAACTCTGAGGAGGAACCGAGGAACCTAGAACCTGAACCGCCGTAGTGGCCCTTGTGGAACATGCTGAAGGCTAGGTTGTTACTGTGGTTGCTGCTACTGAGGTGTCTGCTCTTCTTGTGGAGAGCATTGCGCTGCTGGGCCATGAGTTTGTCGCGGAGTGCCGCGCGACCACTCTGTATGATCTCTGGATGAGAATTGGTCACTGAGTTGGAGTTCATACCGTGAAGGCCACCGCCTGGGAGGACCCCCATCTCCAGTTCACCACATGCAATACTACTGGCAGTCTGGGCCTTGGCTGCTGCAGACAAGAGGCTGCTTGCAGGGAAGGTGGTGGTGGTGGAGGGCTGGGAGGAACCGTGTTTGTTGAGAAGGTTGTTCAGTCCCATCAGGTCTGGGTTGCCTTTGAGAAGTCCACTGCTGCCACCACCACTTGAGCCCTGGTTGAGTCCTGAATATTTGCGACTGGAATGTTTTCTTCGGGTGCCTTTTGTGCCGCCTCCGAGAAAGTGGTTGGAATTGTCCCTGTGGTAGTCTTTGTAGCTCTGAAGCATTTCGGCCATGGCGGTGGAGTAAGGGGAACTGAAGGAGGACCGCAGGGACCTTCGCGAGGGGACCTTCGCGAGGCCAAATGAGGCCTGCAGTCCGGAGAATTCTCCATGGTCAGACATGGAGACGGATGTGGCGTGTGTACCGTGCGCCTGATGCTGAGCGTCTAGCCGGATGAGAGAGGACGCGGCTGACATGTGTGCTGCGGAGGTGATGGATGGCGCCGAGACGGAGCTGTGCAGAGCAGAGTGATATTGACTCCTGCTGCTGTGACCCGCGTGCCCGAGCTTCGCCGTCGGCAACGGAAGATTACTTGGCAATGGGACAATGGTGGAGGGCATATTTACATTCACTGATGATACCTGAGAAAGAGACGGAGACAGTACAAGTTAGGTTTATTAACATTATGTATACATTGTATACAAAATGTGTGTTTTGATTGTTTTAATGCCATGCAAAAGAAGATGACCAAAGTACATTAACAGAATATTTGAAAGTATTTATGTGCATCTGCACATTATACTGTTTCTAACAGAAGTGAAAAGAGTAAAGCTACAAGACTATAATAGCTATATAGCTAAGCTTACATAAAAACTGCATCAATAGAATACATGCAGCAGAATCTGACTGAATTGTATTAGAATATGATATTTAAATTTACCAAACATACATTTTATCTAACAGAAGCTTACTAAAGTGCATGTAAGCCTTGTGCATTGATAGAGGAAATGTTTGTAAAAAAAAGTGGACAAAAACAATGACTGTAAGATGGTACCTGAGAGAGGGAGTTAGTCTGAATAGTGGACGCGCTTGGCCCCAAAGAAGAACTAGCAGAATTACTCGGTATGGGGTCCAGGATACCCAGGGGATCTTTCTCCTCACTGGTCACCTGTTGCTTAGCCGACACGCAGTGAGAAAGCGGTGGAGGTGGTGGTGGGTGGTGCTGGTGGTGGTGAGGGTTGAGGTGCAGCACTGACTGAGGAACAGGTGGAGGCTTGTGGTGGAACACGTCCATGGGCTGCTGAGGAAACCCGCACGATGACGGGGGCCTCATGGCGGGACTTTTGGCCGAGCTGGACGGAGCCATCATGGCGCAGGAGGACTGGATGGTGGAGGAGGAGGGCGGGGAGCTGAGGTGGGACGCTCTCAGTGGGGACAGGGGGGTCGCGGGTGCACTGTTGGTGCTGTAGGACTTCCCCGGGCTGCAGCTCACCTGGAAACCAGCAGACAGTTCGGGACTGAGGAGGAGGGAGTCGCTTCCTCTGGAGGAGGAGGGGCTGCCGTCCAGGTAAGGGTGCGAACTGCTCTTCGAGGGGCTGAGCAGGACGCTGAGGCGGCGGCGGTAGGGTGATCTGCGGTCTACGGTGTGTTCGCTTGAGCCGTGCTTTATCCTGTGGTAGTTAGAGTAGAGGTCTTGTTGAGGAGGGGAGCCCATGTCGTGCTGCTGGAAGTGCTTCTGGCCATGCATGGTCTGGTAGGGCATATTGCTGTCTTCAGGCGACGACCCTGTGGAGCCATCATGCTGACGGTTAGCCAGGGAATGGGGAAAGGACACTGAACCTAAGAGACATGAAAAAATAATGAATCTGCAAATCCGTACAATATATACTGAAATGTGCAATATAAGAGATGGTAAGTTTTACATGTGATATGGACAATGCATGACGAATGTATCAAAAAACTGCTGACGTGTTGGAAATTAAAGAAGAAAGAAGCTAATGAAAGGCGGCAATTTAATATCATGCTTTGCTTGAAAAGTGCACACTCCCCTGTCTGACTACTTCTGCCTTCCACCATTTTTGTCACAACTGCACAAGCAAATGTGCTGACAGTGCAAAAATGCAACGGCATGCGCGAGCGTCCACTCATGTAGAATGGACCCTGCTGTATTGTACATGTAAGTGTTTATCTGTGCTTTGATCTCAATCTGCCATCATGATAAAACATTTACTGACACAGGCCTATTTAAAGTCCCACATCTGCACTTGCTGAGTGTGGTGTTTGCAGCGGTACGGGCCTAATAACCGTTGGAGGGAGAACTGCAAATATACAGTACACTGAATCTCGGGGGAATCGTTCATACTCGAACGCACACATACTGATCTGAACAACTGTTGTTGCCAAATAATAGCTACAGTACCTTTGTACTGCAATGTAACAAAGTAGTATGTTAGTAACCTGGTGTACTGTAAGTTAAGGCAAGCTGCTTTGAGACTCTCGCACTATACATAACAGTTGCATTAGAAAAGTGTTCCTCAACGGGGGCTATACAGCCCCCTAGAGGGCGTTAAGAAGAAAGTGAAAGCCCACCTGGCAAACTCCAACTCCCATTGTCATTGTGACACAGCACTCCACAGCACACAAGTGCGCACTGTACACAACAAAATTGCATTTATGCCTCAACCTTGCAAAAAGAGCATTTATGTCTCACCCGTGCAAAAAGGGAGTTGAGAGGGGGGGCACTCAGTTGCCAATAGGGGGCATTAGTCTATTATATTTTCTAACACTAAGGGAGGCTTTGGCAGGTTTATGATGAGGTTCTAAAAAGGTTGAGAACCATTAGAGGAATGGTAGGAGCTTTGTTACTGTACTGCTTAAAGTCCCCTTCACGCTCCATTGACAACCAATTAATGAATCTGAAGGCATGTCTTCACAGTAAAATCTGAAGAAAGGGGTCCAGACTTTTGAATTTTATACAGCAGCTCAAAGTAAAGCTTACTCAAACCATTTCCCAGCATGTCCTATCCACCCTGCTTCACATGCTCATTGTCTTGAGAAATTTAAGAAAACTGTTCAGATATTCGAGAAAACATCCATCACCCATCAAGAACTACAATGGACAGACACAAGCAAAAGCAACAGACATTCAACAGTGCAGTTGGTTGGTTGCCGGTTCATGTGTTAATTGCATCTGATGAACTAAGATTGTAAAATAAAATCACTTAAAAAAAACAAAAAAAAACCTGTCTTGATACTACTCCCTCTCCTAAAGAAACGATGAGAATGAGAGTGTGTGTGTGTGTGTGTGTGTGTGTGTGTGTGTGTGTGTGTGTGTGTGTGTGTGTGTGTGTGTGTGTGTGTGTGTGTGTGTGTGTGTGTGTGTGTGTGTGTGTGTGTGTCTGTCTGTCTGTCTGTCTGTCTGTCTATGTGTGTGTGTGTGTGTGTGTGTGTGTGTGTGTGTGTGTGTGTGTGTGTGTCTGTCTGAGTGTGTGTATGTGTGTAGTGTATGTGTATGTGCGTACTTCTGTCCCCACTTGGACTGGTGAGAATGAAGGAGGGGTTGGGCGACTCCATGCTCTTGTGAAGGGTGGCCACGGCGATGATCTTCCTCTTGTGGATGCACAGCTTGGTCACGTCCTCGTCTGCCCTGGCGTCCTCAGCTGTCCTCTGTCTTACAGCCACTCCGGGGTCAAAGTTGAACACCTTGAGTTTAATAAAGAAACAGACAGCTGTTTTGTACACCAGCATGTCTGTACATGCATTGCTTGATGCATGTATTATAGACTACAGTAGTACATACAGATGCATTCATTAATCCAGATCATGTCAGGCTGAATTTATACAACAGTGTACAATTGCATGATATACTTTTCACACAAAACCACTCTAAAACAGCACAAGCGAGATTGTCGTCATTATTCACTTATGATTTGTATCCGTCTTTGAACTGGATTTATTCATTACAATGCAGTGCCACATATTACAAATGACCGGGTTTTACCTGTCCAATTTAAACAGGTGATCGAATGATTGGACAAGCCAGTGTTCACCTGGTTCAATTGGAAAGGTAAAAACCAGGTCATTTCAAATACAAGGCTCTGGATTGTGTGTAATTGACCCATCACTGTCTGAAGCAGCAGTGTTATTTACCTTTGTCAAAATGAGAGGGCACTCCAGACCACACTTACAGGTGCCGTCTGCCAGCAGGTAGCTTTTGACCTGCTCCAAGCAGGCCAGGACGGAGCCACTGGGACTGGAAGAGACAAAGAAAAAGAAGTTGAAGAGTTCAGATGCAAAACCCCCTAAGTGCCATTTCAGAAAATAATCTTAATTCATTTTTATTTAATACAAAGCTATCAAAATTGCATATTTTTTTATTTTATTTATGTAATATAACTATTTATATGTATTATCAAGTACATGAATGTAAACCAAACCAACAACGGGGTTCTCTAAAAATATAGAAGTGCAGGTCTTCAGAAATGGAGTTAGGGGGTTTTGCATCTGAACTCTTCAAGTACTGAGACATAGATTACACACACACACACACACACACACACACATAGATATATATATATATATATATGAGTGATTCTACGATTTCCCTACGCTTTTGGCAAAAGCAAAATGTCAATTATCAGTATTTTTTTTCGACTAAATGACCTAGATGTTTACATAGTGTATATATTTAAGTTTCCAAACAAACAAATTGCCAAGCTTAATCTTAAATCATTTGATAAATACTCTAATTAAAGCGAACATTTGCTTAATTATTTTGTCAACAGTGTTATGGACAAATACTATGTCATTTCAAACATATATAAAAATACTACAGAGTTGAAACAATATATGTTTGAAAGTGCTTATGTCCCTTAGCAGTAATGTTGTCATTTATCTGTGCAACTGATATAGAAAATGTGATTGTTGAGCTTCATAAGTAGGATTTTATGAGTCACTGTGATACAGACTGACACATTTTTCATCATAAATCCCTGTAACGTCTGATTTAAATATAGTCACCCTCCTTACACAAGACTTCCTTCTCCAGAGATAATCCCTAGTGTATGTTCATAGGATTTTTCCAACACATAAGGGATCAATAGCGCAAAAACACTTTCAAAACAGTCAACTGTGTTACTCAACTACGGTCAACAGTGCAGGGGAACAAGTCGGCACTTTTTTAGGAGAGAAATAAACGGAGCAGACAAACCCATCTCTCTAAAACACAAATGATTTTGTTTGTTTGTCTATCAATATGGAGATAAATTGGCAAAAAACATACTCCTCCTCAACTGTCATCAGTGTTGCCAGATTGTGCTGGTTCCCGCCCAATTGGGCTGCTTAGGATGGCCGTGTGCGGGTAAAAATGGCATCTATCAGAAAAACCTTCCCACTGCCATATAAATCAATAGAATTGGGCGGGTTTTTAAGGCGGATTTTGATCATTTTTTGGGCTGGAAATCATCAGCCTCATCTGGCAACCCTGCCTGTCATACTTAATTGTAACACCATTGACGGTAACACTGTTGACATTTCAGCCATTTTTATGGTGTTGTGCTAACTGAGGACCTCAGAAGTTCCACCACAACACCTTAATCAATTCATGTATCTGTATGCTTTATCTGTGTTTTTCTACATGTGATTTCTAATTCAGATTCTTATGAATATGTTGATAACACTGTTGACAGGCAATTTTCCCGCTATGAGAACATGAAAAAGAATGGATTAAATTATGGAAGGATGAAGCTCAAAATTTACCAAAAAGTCTTCCCGTATCCTGCCAAAGAGGTTATGACATCACGTGATGTTATTCGTATGGCCTAAGACCAAACCATTACTGATTTATGGAGGCGGTTTCAGACCGTGACACGGTTAACACAGTTTTCGTGGACACACACAAAATGGCAAATTTCATGTATAATGGAAAGGACAGTGGTCTTTCTGACAGTTTTGTCATATTGTGATGATTACTGTTAATCAACATTTGCAATCGTCTTGGGCAAAACAAGTTTCTTTACATGCTAATATGAAGACTGAATCTGACATTTGGAAAACAGGACGGCATGAAAACGCCCAAAACCAGTATTAAATATTCATTCTTGCTGAGGGAAATAATGCTATGTCTACACTTTCTGTATTATATGAAAGATAAATGTTTTCTAATGTCCAAAACATCATTGGATGCAGTTAATAGTTAGTGGAATTGCCAAATAAAATCCACGGACTTAAAAGTGTAGGCGAATTAGAGAATCACTCATATATATATATATATATATATACCGGTACATTTTCGCCTGAAAGAATGCCCTGCCTAGGGTAATGTTTCTCAACAGGGGATCTACAGCCCCCCAGGAGGTGTTAGGGAGCAATAGGGGGGCGTTGAGAAGGATACAGCTCAGAGGAAGTCATTGTGCTTAGTTTCCATTGGGGAGCATTAGTCGGTTTTATTTTTTAATACTAAGGGGGGCGTTGGCAGGCTTTTGATGAGGTCCAAGGGGCCATATATTCAAAAAAGGTTGAGAACTGATTCAAGATTCAAGATTCAAGATACAAGATTAGTTTATTACGTCTTATTATAGGTTTGAAGCCTATAAAGAGTAAAAATTGTTGTGTTTTTCTTGTGTCCTCAAAAAGATTTTAAAAAATAAAAATAAAAAAGAGGGGGTGGGGGGTGGAAAAAAGTGCAAAGAAAGTGCCTTGTTGTCTTCAGCATGAATTCAGTAATCTTATTGCTTGGTGGAAGAAACTACTTTGGAGTCTGGTAGTATGAGATTTCAGGCTTCTGTACCGTTTCCTAGATGGTAACATAGTAAACAGTCCATGGTTGGGGTGACTAGGATCAGCCAAGATTTTCTTTGCCTTCCTGATGCTCCTTCCCTCAAATAGCTCCAGTATGGAGGGTAAGTCACAGCCGCATATATTCTGAGCTGTACGCACAACCCTCTGTAGAGCTCTCCTGTTGGCTTGAGAGCAGTTCCCATACCATGCAGTAATGGTCCCCGTCAGAATGCTCTCGATGGTGCCTCTGTAAAACGACCTCAGGATCTTGGGTCTCATCCCAAACTTCCTCAATCGTCTGAGGTGGTACAGACGTTGCTGGCTTTTTTTAACAATGCGCTGTGTGTGACTGTCCCAGGTGAGGTCCTCTGAGATGGTAACGCCAAGGAATTTAAAGTCTCTCACCCTCTCCACTGTCTCACCGTTGATGTTAATGGTTTCAAACTGGTGTTCTTTCCTCCTGAAGTCAACTATTAATTCTTTTGTCTTGGACACATTCAGAGACAAGTTGTTTCCTCTACACCACTCCATGAGGTTGTTTATTTCTTCCCTGTAGGCTGTTTCATCATTGTTTGAGATTAAACCGATAACAGTGGTATCATCTGCAAACTTGATGATGGTGTTGTTGTTGTGTATAGCCACACAGTCATGCGTATATAGAGAGTAGAGGAGAGGGCTCAGAACGCAACCTTGCGGAGCTCCCGTGCTGATGGTCAAGGAGGATGATGTGATGGAGCCCATTCTCACCACCTGTATCCGTGCTGAGAGGAAGTCTAGTATCCAGCTGCAAAGGCCACTGTGACTGCCCTAAGGCAAGAAATAATTCCATGGCTGAAATTATCATGATTTAAAGTTATTACAGATGTCTAACAGCCAGTGGTAAAAGCCTTCTGGGCCACACACACACTTGGTTTCATGCGCCATGTCTGAGAACCGAAAGCCCTGTGCTGTGCTGTACTGCAAACACCCTTGCACATCACCTTGTGATGAGTGCCGCGCCTTAGGTGCAACCAAGCCTGCCTGCGCTGAGAAATAAACCTATTCTCCACAACCACGACCCCCCCCCCTCCTCTTACCAACAAAGAACATCTGCATCATTGCCATTGCGGATATACAGTTCTGTTCACAGCCAGCAACCAGCCAGACACATGCAATATTAAACTTTCGTCTGCGGATGCAATTCTCTTGTCACAAAGGGGGTGGGGGAATGCAGCCCGGTTGGAAATTATGGAGCCATAAAACACAAAATCCGGCAGCGCTCTGCCGTTTGTTCGGGCAAATGTGGCATTTGGAGGCCATATTATCAAAATGGGGCCCGGCAGACAGGGAGGATGAGCCTCTTCTCGCACCTTGGGGGGGTGTAATATCTAATGCTGCTGCGGACGTTCTACTTGACCCGTTCCAGTATTGAAACCCCGTGCTGCACATTTCCAACCCCTTCATCACGAAAAACCTTTTCACTGAAAAATGCTTAGCTTAGGACTTTTCTGCCTTTCAATAAAGGTCGCTGGCAGTAACTTCTTCTCACAGAGACATGGGAGGCTAATGAAGCCTAACTCTGACTTTGGGGCAGAGGGAGAGAGAAAGAGAGAAAGAAATAGTGAAAGAAAGAAAGAAAGAAAGAAAGAAAGAAAGAAAGAAAGAAAGAAAGAAAGAAAGAAAGAAAGAAAGAAAGAAAGACAAAAGAAAGAAAGAAAATAAGAAAGAAAGAAAGAAAGACAGAAAATAGAACAAAGTCAAAAGCCACAGTAGAAGAGAAAGAGCAAACAAAGGAGGAAAGGACATTTCACTTCATTTGAAAAAAATAAGAAAAATCTACCTAGTAAAACCTGAGTAGAAAATATGCACGAAATTCAGATCAGGGACTCAGCTGCAAAACTTGTGGAGAAATGTCACAAAATGCCAAATGGTAATGGTGTGGTGTGTTCTCATACATAATCAATAACCAAGGTCTTCAGGCTACACAGTGTAAGCAACTGGACTTTGAAAACTTGAAAGACGTTTCAGTTCTCATCCAAGGAGCTTCATCACTTCTGGTCAATGTACTGTAGAGGGAATGGCCCTGAGAGTCCAAGTATGGTAACCAAGATCAAGCCCGCCGACAGGGGGGGAAAAGGGTATGTTGTCCCAGGCCCAGGGAGATAGGGGCCCCAGAATTGGGTCCCATTTACATTGTATGTGTTGGGTAGGGGGGCCCTTTCAGATGACTTTGTTCCGGGTCCAGCAAAAGCTGTCAGCGGCTCTGACCAAGATACAGAGTTTTTACGAATCACCGATGCATAAAAGTGGAATCAATTCCGGTCTAAATGGGTGTGATCGACGATGACATCGCATTAATTCTGAACTTTCAATAGTTTCCTAAAGAGGCATGGCAGCTCAGAACCTTAACTGAAAAGTAAGAGGAGGACGCGCCACGCATACATTTTAAGTGCACAATTAGGGTCTAGAAACAGTTGATTTCACTAATTAACTAGTGCGATGAATGACTGGAACAAATAGTGGGTGCGGGATTGTAAATTTCTGAAACCAGGTTATCCAACACAGCTGTACTGTATACTTAACAGTATTACCCAACACTGCTGTAAACTTCACCAGACTACCCAACACAGCTGTATACTTCAGCGGACTACCCAACATGCACAGTAGGCCATACAGTGTACCTTATGTAGACCACCCTGGCATGGTCCACCTGCCGCTGCCAACCAATGGGCACCTGGGTGGCAGAGGGGGGACCCTCCTTGCCTTGAGCGTCTGGGCAGAGTGTCTCCGACGTCTTCATCGCGTCCATCCTCTTGGGGGAGGCAGTCTCCGAAACTCACACCCTCTTAAGGCCGCAGGGCCACCTCAGCTCGAGTGAGAGCACGCTCATCCTTTTGTGTCCTACGGGGGGGCATGTCATAGAAGCGGTGGTGCCCAGACTGCATGCTTGGAGTGTGGTGCAGTCTACTAGCGATGAAGGATGCTGCCTGCCTGGCCTTCTGGTGTAGTCTTCAGCAGTCTGCTCTGTGGTGTGTTCTTCAGTACTCTTGGCTGCCTCTGGATCCAGCCTGATCACTGACACCTCCGCTCCCCGGCACCCTTCATCACTGAGCTTATCCCGCTGCTGTCAGTGCCAAGATGAGGTCATGTTGCTGTAAAGATAGGGTGGGACTGGATGCGGGGGCTGGGGCTGGAGCTGGGGCTCGGATGGCGGGGCTGAGGGGGCAGGGTTTGGCTATGAGATCAGCTGAGTCACTATGGGTTATCAGTCAAGATGACTGTCAGAGAGAGAGGAGCTGGGGCGAGCCGGGCACTGGCAGACCAGGACTCATGCCTCCCTTCTGAACGTTTGGTTGGCTTGAAACCCCACGGGAACAGTCTGATAATTGTTGTCTCCGGCTCAACGGTGAATTCCTAGACAAAAAAAGAAAAAAAATCTCAAAATTAAGTATGGAACAGTTTTATGAGAGAAAAGACAAGTTGGTGAAATGGCTATTCACAACAGCTTTATTTTTGGCCGGGTGAAAATCCTCAAGGACTATATTTTATGTTGTAAGGGAAAGTATGCTCCAGCAACAAAAATAACAAAAATACACACTTGGGAGCACTAGATACAAGAGATTAAGTTTTTTTATCTGATATGTCTAGACCATTTGCTCTCAATATGAATCCATTTGGACGTAATTCTTATTAACTCGGTCAACTGTTTCACCAAGCCCTTTCACTTCACACCACGTTTAGTTTCCATTTCAAGAATGAAAGAATACAACCATGATTTTGACAATTTACTGACCTACTTAAACTTTGGTTTGTTCTGACTACGTGATGCCCATCTACGCAGTGCGGATAGAATGCCATTTGCTTCCATCAAACAGACATCACAGATTCACAAACAGTATAATCAGTGTCAGTTTAGTAACTTTCTGGATTGATAAAAAAATGGGAGATCTTTCATCTGTTTCAAAGACACCATTTGAATGATGTAGACATTCTAGTTAGCATGGTAGTTTTAGTCTCTACATCTCTCTGCAACGGCTCTGGCACGAAGTTCAGTATGGAACCAGGGCGTGCGCGTTCACACACACACACACACACACGGAAGATCATACGATTGACTGAAGATATTTTTTGGACGGATAGACTGACAGCCTACAGATGGATAGCCGGAGCAATTAGTGCAGGAGGCTACTGATGAAAAAGAAACTCAAAAAAACACAGTCCAGATCGAGGGACGAAATAAAAACAGGGCACTCCTTTTGCCTGCCAGAGAGCAAGAGTCGAGTCTCATTAAAATAAATGTCAGAGAACGCTACAAAACAAATGTAGGGGAGAGGGATGTAAATCTCAACCTCCCTCACATCTCAACCTTCCCTCGTGGCAAAAAGAGACTGCAGGAGGTAGACATGAAAAAGACTCAAACATACAGTATGGAATATGGAAATACTGTATTACCATCTCATTGCCTGTGGTGATGTCATTCTATCAGGTATTGGCTGAGGGCTTGATTAAAGTGAGGTTGGGGGGGGGGGGGGGGGGTTAGGGAGGTGGTGGGGTAAATAAGAGGAGCTGGCCTCTTCGCCATGGTGACAAGAGAATGACTAAGCCCCTGTACGGTGACTGTGGGTGAGTTGGTGAGGGGAATGGGGAAGAGAGAGAGAGTGTGTATGTGTGTGTGTGTGTGCGTGCGTGCGTGCGTGCGTGCGTGCGTATGTGTGTTGAACAGGAGCAGCCCTACGGTGGCTGTGGCAGTTGGGGAGTGACATCAGCTTCTTGGAACAGGATGTGAATGAGGAGCATGATGCCCGGGAGCTGCAGAGAGGACGTGATGATGCCACGCCACACAATGTAGGCTACTTTTGGTGCAGATGGCATCACCAGCAGTCCCGTTCAGATTCAGATTCCTTTGAGAAAACCTTGGCTCAAAACATTTTTCTTTGGGCTAAACATGTACATTTGAGTTGTTTGGATCACAAGTTGCGTGACATAAACTTTTAAATGAGCCAGGGCCCTCAAACAAAGCAACTTATAAGCTGCTTGCCATAAGTAGAACTTGGAATATTTCAGTTGATGAAAAGAAACCTAAGGAACCCGATCAAGGGTAGTAGCCTGGTTATCATCGACATTCAAATCTCTTCGAGACTTGGTCTGACCAAGAGCATAACTATTAACATTTCCCAAAAGGCATGGTTGACTCTCCTCCCTTGACTTGCTTATGGTTGTTTGCTTCCCCACAAAGTGAAAGGAGTTCCTGTATTTGCGGGAACTCAGAAAGTACTTGCATTACTCTTGACCTGACTAGTTGCAACGCTGAAGGTGTTGCGTCACTAGGAGGGCGCGGCCTGGCTAGTGTTGTGGAGGCCATCATCCCAAAACATGTTTGCTTAAAAAAGTCAACTACATTATAACAACATTGCTGTGACATGACAGTCTTAAAGGGACACTGTGCAGGAAATGGTCAAAAAAGGTACTGCAACTATGCTGCTCATTGAAACTGTGTCACCTATTGCCAAATTTTAGCTTTTCATGAAAGTTTACTAAGTATTAAACAATTATTGTCTAGTATGGCCCAAGTAAAGTCATTTTTGCAGCTAAAAATGGCTATTTCTGGAAATTCAAAATGGCGGACCATGGAGAAGATCCCTCTTTTCATGTATGAAAAATTCAATTTTTCCAGTCATACTGAATACTTAGAATTTGATGGTTGTGGTAAATATTCATGAAAAAGGTAACATTAGTTAATGGGTAGCATGAATTCTGGAAATAAACAACTAAAAATCTCACACAGTGTCCCTTTAAGTAACAACAATGAGCAACAATGAGCTCATAATAGAGGATAAGTTAAGGTAACTTTATTGATACCCAATGGTTAATCTAGCCTGGCGACGCCATCCTATGTACTCCACCTAAAGATTTTGGCTTCGCACATAGTCTGGCGAAACCCTCCTAACTTGGTTCGCTCACTGTTTAGCCAATCAGCAAACAGTTGAGAGTGGTGACACAGAACTCATCCGCAAAGTCTGTTACTGATTGGTTAAGGTAACATTATTCACACTTTTGTTTTGTTATTTGTTTTTCGACACTATATCGTAACAATCATGCTAGGTTTTTTTTATTTGAATTCGGAACTGGTAAAGTAGAGTAGAGATCAGACCATCTCCACCCTCCAGAGACGGATTTCTCTTAGCTTTCGCCAGACTGTTTGACGGAGTCAACAGTCGACTTTCCCTCAGGCTATGGTAAATCTTGCTTGCCGTTAAACAGTAAAAGCTTACACAACAACACACAATACAATGACAGTGACAAGAGTCAACAGGAGAAGACCAGGAGTCTATGCATGAAAAGGTAAATTAATAAGCCTGAAGAGGTTGCATGGCAATACCAAACTGGCACAATACATGATGTTAAAATTAACCTGTTAACCTGTTTAGGACGTACTGCTCCCCTCTTCATTCAGTTCCACTCTGGGTTAGATACAGGAAGGAGTGTCTAATGAATGACTTAAAAATGACTGTCTAAGGATTCTCCTGAAGAAACCAAGGAGTAGGCTACTAGAGCAGGTGGTTTATTCTGCCCACACCCACACACGCCTATGCATCGTACAGGCAGACAACTGTGATTTCACTGCATGGTTTCACTGTATTACTTGTAATAATTGTGTGAATGTGACAAATACATCTCCTGGTATCCTTATATCATTGCATGATGTATGAAAAATAAGTAAGGATTGAGTAACAGAATGCCTAAGCATGTCACACCACAGGACATGAAGTCACACCACAGGAAATTCACTGCATTGTGGCCATTTTAATCCTTTTGTATTTGTGACTGACCTCCTAGCTCATGCTAACTAGATAATGATATTGTGTTTAACCTTAATATGTGTTTTCACTCATAGAAAACTTTTTTTCCTTCCATAAGAGCAGTCACACCACGGGACACCATAAATGAACCTAAGCAATGTGTGACAGAAACATTGCAATATGTAGACATATTAAGAGGCTCATAGTCACTTTAAACTTCCACACCACTCTACAATAACGTATAACTGTTTAGGAGGCTGTCTTTAAGACCCTTGTAGTTGGCCTTGCAGCTGCCCGTCCACAAACCTGACTTACATGTCACCCCGCAGGACGCAATTTGTGTTACGAAATTAATATCAGTTAATATCACTGTATTGAGTTTTTTCACATTCATATTTTTTAATATAAAGTTAATATTTATGCAATCATGCCAAATGCTTTATCAATGATTCAACATGTTGTTGGTTTATTTTATAGCTGTATATATTCCAGGTTATATTAATGTTACAGTCACACCACAGGACACTTGACATATAAACCTTTCCATAAATCGGAACAAAAATGTTTCTTCTCATCTAAGACTAATATGATGTATGTACTGTATTGTAATGTTTCCACTGTGAGCCTCGAGCCTATAATTAAGTTTACATGGAACCACTAATGGATAGGAACTAGAGACTCTACTAAATGTTTGCCTGCAATGCAATTTCCCATTGAGACCACCTATGTTGCTAATTGGTTAGCATTTGGTGCTTTCGAGAAACAGGGTGTTGGGTGATCTGGTTCTTTCAATAAGGTATCTAGGTTAGATAGGCGTCACAATCTGAGGTCTAATGGTTTGGGAGTTTGTCACAGGTTTGGAGTGAGATGAGGATGTTTGGTGTGGCTCAAAGGGGGAGACATTTGGTTATATTAACATGGCCACACTTCAGCCATAGAGGGAGAGAGAGAGAGAGGGAGAGAGAGAGAGAGAGAGAGAGAGAGAGAGAGAGAGAGAGAGAGAGAGATAGATAGAGAGAGAGAGAGAGAGAGAGAGAGAGAGAGAGAGAGAGAGAGAGAGAGAGAGTAGCCCCTGTGATTCTCGCTGTGATCCAGAGATTAAACAGGGCCTTTTACATTTGCGGTTCTCTATAAAGTAGCCTTATGCTCACATATGTACTTACGTATAATATTCCATAGAAAATAATCAGACTACTTAATATTTAAGGTTAAGGACACACAACATTTAATTTAATTTACCTCACAAATTATAAACTACTATTTGTAGTAATTATATTAAATAAGTGAAATATTTGCACAAATATGACCACACTACGATACAACAAAACACATCATTTTTTAAAAAAATATTAAGACAAAGACTTCCCATGGTCTTCCTATGCAGTGCCCAAAGCGGAGTGAGGGTAACACAGACCTGTCCTCTCGAGAGCGTGCTCGCTCGACAGCTCGGAAGGAGGGAGTTGAAATATAGGACAGGCACACACAGTCTAGAAATGAAGGGTAGCGAGGCCATTCCACTGGGGTCTCCATATGCACAAGTGTGTGTGTGTGTGTGTGTGTGTGTGTGTGTGTGTGTGTGTGTGTGTGTGTGTGTGTGTGTGTGTGTGTGTGTTGTGTGTTGTGTGTGTGTGTGTGTGTGTGTGTGTGTGTGTGTGTGTGTGTGTGTGTGTGTGTGTGCATGCGCTTGTGTGCGGCAGTGTGTGTAATGTACACTGACTCCATGTCTGTGTGTGCTACATACTGCAAAGGAAAACGTCAGTCTGATTTTTTTTATTTATTCCAGTGAAAATAGTGTACTAAACACAGCTGCACAGACACAGTAGCGCCAAGACATATATCACCCATATCAATGATGATAACTCTTATTTCTCTCTCCGTCTTATAAAGGAGCATGAACTCATGGGCTCATGGGGGATTAGGAGTGTTGGCTGGATTCAGTAATCATTTGATGGAAGTAAAAACAGAAATTCCAAGGCACTTTGATTTAACAAAATGTAAAAAAGCCTTCACTTTATAGCGTCAGTTAGACTATTGGGACAAACAGACAGGGCCATTGCAATACCTAACTCAACCCCTCTGTGAGACAGGTAACTAGTGACATAGCGATGTGGTGGTCTTGGAATTGCGAAGATATTGGTCACATGATCGTAGAAGTATCAAGCACAGTGTTACCAAGTCAACAGGGTCACAAGAAACGTGTTCACAATACCAAAGATCGAGAAGAATTAAACGTGAAACTACCAGAAAACTACTACCATGAAGCACTGTCATATTCCAGAGCTAAAACCAGAAGAACAAGGTGTTCAGTACTCAGAGACATGACCAAGGTAAGAAAGGATGAAAGCTGACAATGACTAAACAAGAAACTGAAGTCAAGACTGGGTCAAGAAATCACTGAGGACAGATTTTTCCAGTGGTTTCATGAACTGGTGAGAGTGAAATTTGATGGACCAGGAGGATCAGCCCATGGCTGGATTGGATATCTGTAAAGAGCTGCACTCAGATGCCTGCCCAAGTCCTGCATAAAAGTCATCAAAGGCAGGAAGACAGGACGCCCTTGTAAAAGATATTTTTTCAACCGGTTTATCTTCCTGGTTAAATAAAGGTTATATAAATAGAAATCTTGTTCTTGAAAGGTGTAGACATTATGGAATATGTCTTCCGGAATCTGGCAGAAGGTTTGGTAGAGTTTTCTTGATACACACCATTTCTGGAACTTGAGACTCAATTCTGAAAACATCTAACCCACTTGCCAACACCCTGAACCTATTCCACTGAACTACAAGTACAATTCCTTCTTTACACTCAAATATCAATTCTAAAATACACTTTTTTCAATACACTACACTGGATTTGGCAACTCCCTGGTTTCCTCCATTGTGACACCCACCAATGTAATAACTCCCCACCAACGAAATAATCCTGCCAAAGTAATAAAAGGTGTGCATTTCAGACGCAATAGCCCGGCCAACGTAATAATTTCCTGCCAACACTTTTTTATTCCGTTGGCAGGGTTATTACGTTGGCAGGAAATTATTACGTTGGTGGATAGTGTGACACCCACCAACATAATAACTTCCCCCCAATGTAATAACCCTGCCAACGGAATAAAAAAGTGTGCATTTCAGACGTAATAGCCCGACTATACACATAGTTTTGAACAATAATACAAAGAAATAATGATGGCAGCAAAGTTTGAAGTCTATGCAGCAAGTGGAACCCTAAAAACCCTAATAAGCATTTGTTTAATTTTGTTAAAATCCCTTACTAAATTTTACCCATTTCATTTGATGGCAGGAAAAATAGCATATCTTAAATGTAATTTTCCCCCTTCCCACTTTTTCTAAACTGACTAAAATGCAATGCAACACTATATGTTATGTTATGTTTATTATCATAAATATCATAAAATGTTTCTGTATGCTGGTCAGGACCTGAAAAGCTGGCCTATTTTCATGCACTTTCCAGCATTTTGTCACTATACTGCAGGACTGTCAAATAGTTAAAGGTACACTGTGCAGGAAATGGTCAAAAAATGGTACTGCAACTATGCTGCTCCTTGAAACTGGGCTGCCTATTGCCAAATTTGATCTTTACATGAAAGTTTACTGAGTAATAAACAAATATTTTCTTGTTTGGTCCAAGTACAGTCATTTTTGCAGCTAAAAATGGCTATTTTTGGAAATTCAAAATGGCGGACCATGGAGAAGATCCCCCTTTTCATGTATGAAAAGTGAAATTTTTCCAGTCATAATGAATAGCCTACTTAGAATTTGATGGTGGTGGTAAGTATTCATGAAAAAGGTAACATTAGTGAATGGGCAGCATGAATTCTGGAAAGAAACAACTAAAAATCTCACACAGTGTCCCTTTAATGTTCTGCAGAAGTGTGATTACTTACAAGTGTGTTACAAGGAATGGACCACTTTCATAGTAAGCAACTTTTGGGTGACTGAGAACCTTCAAGAAGCCTAGAATTAGCCTAGAACTATTTTGTCACCTGGGTGATTTCACGTGAAATCAGACACTTTGGGACCCGGCCAACCCGGATTTCAATCATACTTGTTGTGCCTTTTTAGTAGCAAGGTAGCACCCCAGAACTGCATTGGTTTGAATCTGACATGAATATTAAGGTAGAAACAGACTAGTGAAGGTTTACAAATGAGGGTAGGACACTATACATTCAGCCTTGATTATATCAGTCAGTGTTAGTCACAAAAAGATGTCTGTGTGGTGTTGTTTGAAAGCTCTTTTCTGGCTCTACATATTACACAATCAGCTTGGATTACAACAACCCTCTGAATATGAATTATGATAAATTGACAATTTATAAATTGAATATCTAAAAAAAACATGCTTTAAAATGGCCGGCTTCTTGTATTAACGTAGCCTGCAATGTCACGAACAACGCCTGAAATGCTGGTGTTTGGTTCTTTATTCATTTCAGAGATAATGGGACTCAAAAATATGGCATCATACAAATCACTTAGTAATAATATGGTAATGCCATAGTAATATCACATGACAGCATCAGGGTTCCCACACTTTTTCAAAAATCATTTTCCAGGACATTTCCAGGACATTTCCAGGACTATTTTTGGATAATTCAGGACGGATATTTCATCCGTCGGACCCACAATTTGGACATACACAGCGACACACAATGCATTTTAGAGACAATGTGACTTTAAGGTTGGAATGAGTTGTAATGAATGAGTACAGTGTGTTAAGGAAGAGGGTACGTCCAAAGACGTCATAAGAGCATAGTATGGCATGGCCGCAAGGGGAGTCACTTTCTTCTTCTGCAGTTAGTACTAAGGAGACTAGTGATAGGAGGGATTACATTAAACACTGACAACTGGATCTCCTCTCTTGACCAATTTTGCGAAGTTACAGAGTTCAGATTTTGTCCATTATGGCGTTGCACCCACTGACCATGAGCACAGTGTCTTTAAGCAATGTCCTCGGACTACACCTAACCCAATGCATTTTCCATTGAGTGATACTTCTTATCCAATGTACATTATTTGCTTAGTACTGGCGGCAAGGTAAAATGCAAAGCCACTACCGCCAGGGCTGGAGTGTGGAACAGGTCATAGGACATAGTGAATTTGTGTCAGCTGTAATTAAGGCTGAATGACAGCTGTAATTTAACCATAAACTGAACACTGACGACAGGACATCCTATTTTGACCGGGCCGGAACTTGCAGCAGCTCCTCGCACCCGCAATTCAAATTGCGGAGTTTCCAGTGTCACAATTTTTATCGATCATGGCCTTGCATCCACTGCGCATGGTGTCCCCGGGCTACGCCCCCGTACTACACCGTGGTCAATGCAATTTCCTGCGAATAAGCGTTCTTATCCATTCTATGTTCTTTGTCCAAAGGTATTGACCTGGGTTGCGGTTGAAGATCCCCAGTTGTCCCGCTAGTAGGAATCTGCTGGAGCTTGGCGACCACACCCATATGTCAAATTTCGCAAGCCCAGCACGTGCAACCTCTGTTCAATTGAAATGCTTTCTGATCCACAAAACGTTTATTCGGAATTAAATGAAAGTGCAATGTAAACTCAAATTATCTCAGAAAGTAATACCTTAATAATAGTCTCTCTCTTATCGCAAAAAATAGTGTACTTGGATTTAAATGCATTCTCCACAAGACTTGACTTTGACTTTTTTGCTCACCAACCATTGTGGGCAGTGGTTTCTGTCTTTCTGTAGGCCAGTTTTGTTGACAGTTTCTTTTTCCCTGGAATATTCTTGCATACAAACAATTGATGCGACTACTGTGATTTGTCACACCAAAGATCAAACTAGCTTTCAAAGTGGCTAGTGAGACTGAAAGCTATGATCTCCAAAAAAGATAGCAGTACAATTTTTTGTAAGGAAGTGCTAGCACTGCCTATTTGTAGGCCTTTTATGACCGTAAGCAGGTTTTCGAGAGATATATAACGCCATGATATCAGCTAGCGACTTTTCAGCAAGCCAACTAGCGACTTCTAGTGACTTTTGGCAACACTGAGTCAAAGAATATGACTGTGTATAAGTGCAATCAAAGACGGCAACCTGACCAAACTGTGTGTGTGTGTGTGTGTGTGTGTGTGTGTGTGTGTGTGTGTGTGTGTGTGTGTGTGTGTCTGTGTGTGGACAATAATGCATTCAATAGATGGATATAAATTGAATCGTCATGTCTACAGTAGACTCGGAGAAGAGTAAAAATAATACCACAAACAAAATCGGGAAAAAGTTGAAGGGAAAAAAATCCAGGACAAATATTTTTTTTCCAGGACATTTGGTGAATTTCCAGGACTTTCAAGGACTTGAAAACACATCTCTAAATTTCCAGGTTTTCCAGGTTTTCCAGGACGTGTGGGAACCCTGCAGCATGTCTATCAGAATATGTGAAGGATGGAGATGGGAACACAGATGAGAACACAGAAATCCTGCAATATCTTCAATACAAATTAAAACGTAACTGCCCAGTGGGATCTATTAGTCTAAGCAAATGATCACATTTATTACATTGGTGGGACAAAATGCAACAAAATGCAAGACTTCTCAAGCTTCCCACAAAGTAATAAGGAAGCTGTGTACTACGATGGCAGGAGGCAAGAATTATTATGTTGGCAGGAAATTATTACGTTGCCCAGGCTATTACGTCTGAAATGCACACTTTTTTATTACGTTGGCAGGGTTATTACGTTAGTGAGAAGTTGTTACGTTGTTGGGTGTTACAACCCATCAAATTGGTGATTCTACTGGGCTACAGAGTGCATAGGGCAGCTTCAGGTGCCATAGATCAGGGGTGGGGAACCTATGTCTCAAGGCTGTTTTATGCGGCCCATGATATAATTCCAATGTTATGCAGCTTCACATGAAATAAGGCATATTTTGTAAAGGAATCTTAGAAATTACACATTTGCAATACAACTACATTATATTCAGGGGACCAAAAGAAGGTGGAGTCTGTTTTAAAGGTGGCTGCCTTCAATATAGGCCTAAAGTGCAGGGTGAAATCCTGGTTTGTGTTCATGATATGGCCATCAGAGAACTTCTACGGCCCTAGGACGAATTTGAAGTGGCCCCTCGAATCAATATGGTCCAGCTGCGTCTTGTCCAGCTAATACCGCTACGCCCATTCCTCCTTACTAGACCGCCCTCACAGTAACGCCCCTTTGGCTGTTCAAGTTTCTCAAGTCAGTGACATGCTGCCGAATGACAACACAAGCGCCGCACAGGACTTTTTAAAACGACTGAATGGATTTCGCTGCAGCGATCACTCAACTGTCGGTAAGATTTCAATATAAATGCATGAATATACATAACGGTTACTTTACGAGTTGACTTTCAGTCGGAGGGCGAACATTTACCTCGGCCCACCAACTAGCGGTTTTGGCTAATGTTATTTAGCTTCAAGGCAAGCTAACAGGCCGCCCTTCCTAAGTTTCAGATGTTGTGTGTATATTTGTCATAATGACTTGATGTAGTAGTGCTAAAAATAAACCTTTATATGTTCTCTTAGTGAACTTCTCAAAATATATGGGCTATAATGTATAATGTACTTGGGATGGGTTTATCGTTACCCATTGTTTCTGATGGGGCGTTAATTGGTGTGGCACCCCGGAAATCTTCCTCACTTCTGGCAAGGGGTAAGCTGTGTTATTTTTTCCTCCGTGTCACAAACTATTTAATGATGTTTCTGTACTTTAATTTCTCTGTTATTTTATTGATCTTTGATGGGAGCATATTCTGTTACGTTTGTGTTGATATTTTCGTTGCAATTTTCGCTCAAAGTATGTAAATTAGCGCTATTAATGTCCGCGATCGTTATGAAGTTAACAGGTGCTAACGAGCCTATTGTGTCGCAGGAATGCCGTTTGCTTCGCCCCCTTGCAGTGTGCCTCATTGTGTCCGCCCTGTCTGTTGTTTCAGATTGGGAAGTAAATAAATGCTACTGGATCGAGACCCCTCATCTCTCCTGCCTCTTCAATCATCCAAAGACTGTTAAGTTTGTTATTTTAATGTAATGGTCGGTTCATGTCCGTATTGACTTGACTTGTCATTGGGTCTGATTTTAAATGTGCCATATAGTTCAATGTGGGAGCAGGTTCACACACTAAATAAGACACTAAGGTCAAGCACAATCAGATTTTTTTTTTTTAAACAATTCTCAGAGCAGAGTAGAGCAGACGTTTCAGGTTACTGCCATCAGAGAGTAGTGACTTGACCTTAGTGTCTTAAGTGTGCTCCCACATTGAACTCTACTTTTTGGGTCCATGCACCTACTTATTTCTAAACATCTAAGCGCAATTATACCCCTGCCTCCTGATGTGCCATATAACCTGTATCTCTCCAATTGTGTGTGTGTGTGTGTGTGAGAGAGAGAGAGAATGTGTGCACGCAGATATAAGAAGTTGGGGTTGATGATCCACATGATGGTGATGGACCAGGACAGCTCTGGACCTCCTGACTGGCAGCTCCATCCTCAACCTCTTCCTGCCCTTCACACATGTGCAGGTAAGGCCAATTTTTAAAAACTCACTGCATTGTCTGTGGCAAACGTAGGAGAAAAGGAGTGTGCGAGTGAGTAAGTGAGAACCCGGTCATTATACATGTGACCCTTAAAGGGCGTGTGTCTCCTAGAACCAAGACAGTGGCAGTGTGTGTCTGTCTGTCTTTGGTTAAGGATATCTTTAAGATATTACCTTGTTGTGGTAACATAATTTTGCTATTTCTGACAGGCAGAGAGGCAGTTTTCTGAAGGATGGTTGATGTCAGTACCAACATGTTGTGATGGAGGCTTCCACCTGAGCTGAACACAGAAACTTGCACACAGTGGTGAGTAAAACACTGAATCTAAAGACAAGCTGGGCTACTTCACAGTGACTAGACCCAGAGATGACTGGAGCACTCAGCAACTTTTTTAGAGGTTTTTTATTTTGGTGCACAAAATGACTGACGTTTCGGCGCACGGCGCACCGGCGCACTCTGAGGAAGGCGCAGGTGCGCCGAAACGTCAGTCATTTTGTGCACCAAAATAAAAAAAGAGTTGCTGAGTGCTCCAGTCATCTCTGGGTCTAGTCACTGTGAAGTAGCCCAGCTTGTCTTTATACTGCTGTCCTCGACGGTGAGCACCACCAAGGCTGAAGCGCAGACATCCCCTCTTCGAAAACACTGAATCTGTTTTGTTCTGCACTAGAACTATACATATTTCAAACAGTAATTCCTTTCTGTGCTGTGTTCGTTTATTGCAATATGTATAGAGGATAACACAAAACACTGGCACTGTAGTGATCCCTGCACAGGCCAGAAGCTGTGTATCTTCAGCCTGGTGTTCTGCATTAAAATGATGGGTGTGTTTTTTTTATGTAGTGTATTCTATGTATCCCTCTCGTGTGTGTGTGTGTGTCTGTGTGCATGCGTGCAGATGGAAGCAGTCGTTCCTGTTTAGCATCGATATGCTGCGAATGGGTTTGATGAGTCACAGCATGGTGATGGGCAATCAGCATCAGGACCAGGGCCGCTCACAAGGAGAACCTCCTGCCCTGCCTCTTCATCCTCAACCTCCAATCTTCCTGCTCTTCACACATGTGCAGGTGAGGACAACCTCTAAAATGCACACTTGACTTGAGGCAAAGGGGGAGAGATTAGGCGTGCATGCATGCACGCGCACCAAACTTTAAGACAGTAGCAGTGTGTGTGGGGGCATGTGCACAAGCATATGCACGTGCTCATGTCATGTCCTTCTGTAGGTAGATAAGGGGTGGTTGTTTTTGTCTTAATAGTCATTCATAACATTAACATGCCTTTTTTTTGACAGGCACGGAGCCAGCTTTCAGAGGGAGGGCTGATGACACCAGCAACTTCGGATCTGAACCTGATCAACCCAGCACCAACCACTGTGCCGCTCCTCCTCTGCCAACTGCACCACATGGCTCCACCATCTCAAAAAGGCACAGACACTACTCCACTTCCTGCGAAGGATGAGAGAAGAGCCGACCTCCCCACATCGGCACTCACCACCTTCTACAGGGGTGTCATTGAGAGCACCCTGGCCAGCAGCCTCTCTGTCTGGCATGGCAGCCGTCAAGAGTGGTGAGGACAGCAGAAAAGCTCATAAGATCACCCCTACCAGCCATTCCGGATCTGTACACTTCACACTGTTCCAAGAGGGCAATGAACATCATAAAGACACAACTCATCCAGCACACAGACCGCCCTCCCTACTACCATCAGGGAAGCGCTAGCCCACCATGCGGTGCTGCAAAAGCACACTGGGAAACGGCTTCTTTCCACAAGCCATCAGACTCCTCAACGCACTGAAGAAAACCACATGAATAACCAAGGACACGAGAGAATATTCCATGAACACTTCTTTCACCATGCCACTTACATTTTACTCATTGCACCTTGTATACAGCATCTTCACATCACCTGTATGAACTCCTCCTGCCATGTGTGTGTGTGTGTGTGTCCACTGTGTTTGTGTATTTATTGTCCATCAGTATGTTAATTGCACACTGTTTGGGTGTGAGTGTATTTATAGTATGTATCAGTCTGTATTTAATGTCAATGCCTTATTTTTAGTTATTAGTTAAATGCACATTGGAGACTGGTCAAACACAATTTCAAACTTTGTGTTAACCCTCCATAGATTTTTTTGTCAAAAAATGGAGTCTAATCTACTGTACTAGGCTATCAACAGACCACACAGTTGAGTGCTGTTTTATGCACTCTGAATATGAGGAGAGGAAGAGGTGACCGTTCACACTTCATAGTGTAAAAGTAAACGGAAATAAATTTTCACATTTCATTCCTGTCTCGTTCGTTCACTTCTTTCAGCAATGTATGTGGCCTACATGCAGGGAAGCTGACAGGGGGGACAAAGGGGTCCGTTGACCTGGGCCCAGTGAGACGAGGGGTCCAGGAATGGGTCCTCATTACATTGTATGTAGTCTATGTATTGAGTGGGGGGCCCTTTCAGATGACTTTGTCCTGGGCACAGCCAAAGCTGTCAGCGGCCCTGATTATGTACGCACAAACACTGGTTATGATGGTAGGAAAAATGTTCTGTTTTCTGATGGCCTTTGAATTAAGACAGGCCAATCTGGAACCTCTCCTGGATAAAGAGGTAAGCTTCAATAGTGTGGTCACTCCTAAATCATAGACAGACATGGAGTATGGTAGGCCTATGGTAATGAAGAAATCGTTTTTCTCCAATAGAACAAAAATGGCCTATTGCCATTTCAAATACTATTTCATATATTTTTTCATTAATATCTGCTCTTTCCAAGCTGACCACATTGCCACATAAATGTGGTGAGGTGACACGCATTACTTTAAAAAGTCGGGAATGTGTTGCTGATGTTTTACATCGTTTCAAACTTTTCTAAGTAGCCTATACCAAGTGAACAACCTCGCCAAAAAGGGTTTTTTAATTATTATTATTTGTCCGGGTGTGTGAATATCCTGGAAAGGATGTTAAATCATATATAGCCTACACAGTGTTAACAGTGACCTTGATACACACAGCTAGGTAAGGTGATGTCAACGTCGTCGTGTTGAAATTAAAGCATTTTGGCGACCCGATACGTTGCTATGACAAATTTGTGCATAGCGACACGAGTCCTAAACAGTAGGCTACAATGTCCAAGGTACGGGAAGACAAAGCAAGATACATTGGGATTAGAAAACGTGTGATTTATCTCACTTTCTTACATACATTGTTGAGAATATTATGTCAGTGGAATGTTCAGTGAAACGTTTCTCTGGAAGATTTGGACGGGATATCTTTGTAACAAACAATGGAGCCTTCATCCGGAAATGGCCTTGAAAATGACATCATGCAGTATCCCTTCACGATTGGCCAATACGGCAAATGCCGGGAACGCCCATGGGCGTGCTTGCATTAAGGGTGGAACTGTTTTACTGCAGCTGGACCCTTCTCCCTCGAATGACAAAGGTTCCCCACCCCGGCCCTAGACACAAATGGCACGCTGCCTTCACTAGATTCAATCAAGTTTACAGTCAGTTAGGGCTTTGTAGGGCAGTAGAAATGCCGGGACTCAAACCCAGACCCTCTGGAGTGCAACCCTTCTCCCATCCATTGTGCCCCGCTCATCATCTATGCACTGCCCATCATGGGGTCCCTTGCACCCATGTACTGGTTCCCTCACAACTACGAACTACGAACTACGCCTCAGACACAATGAGTGTGCCTCTGATCATGGCATCCCGGCAGCCATCCCGTTTACAACTTTAACAGTGTAGGATAATATAGAGTTGGCCCACCAGGACTTGGGTGGAAGACGTGACGCCTTGTTTTTTTTTGTAACATTGGTTAAAAACCTACAAAACCGTTATTTTTCCTTTAAAAAACAAATGTCAATGAAAAAAGATGTGGTACATTATGTTTCATATTAGTCTTAGATGAGAAGAAACATTTTTGTTAAGATTTATGTAAAGGTTTATATGTCAAATATCCTGCGGTGTGACTGTAACATTAATGAAACCTGGAATATAATATATATATAAAATTAACCAACAACATTTTGAATAATGTATGAAGCATTTGGCATGATTGCATAAATATAAACTTTATATTAAGATATGTGAATGTGAAAAAAACTCAAGACAGTAATATTAACTACAAGTTCAATTTCGTAACACAAATTGCGTCCTGTGGGGTGACATGTATGTCAATGTTTGTGAACGGGCAGCTGCAAGGCCAACTACAAGGGTCTTAAAGACTGGCTCCTAACCAGTCAGTACCTCAGTTATTGGAGAGTGCTGTGGAAGCTTAAGGTGGCTATTAACCTCTTAATATGTCTTCATATTGCAATGTTTCTGTCACACAAGGCTTAGGTTCATTTCATAGTGTCCTGTGGTGTGACTGCTCTTATAGAAGGAAAAAAAGGTTTTTTTAATAAATCAAAACACATATTAAGATTAAACACAATATCATTATCAAGTTAGCATGAGGGTTGTGACATGCCTATGCAATGTGTTGATGCAGGACACATTTTCTCAAAAATGGCAAAAATTAGGCGAAATTCCACGGACCACTAAGTTCTTTATTTTTTTTCTATTTTTTTCCAATTTTTTCAATCAATTTTTTCAGGAATTGGAAAAACTTTTTTTTTTTTTTTGGCATACGCCCTTAAACGTCAGCCACCCACTTACACCCAGATCTTCTGGGGTACCAAACTGGGACTCTAACTGCTACACCAAAGTGCCAGGCCTGTGACAAATCACACCGAAAACCCTAGTAATGGTCCTAGTAACATCACAGGCTAGTACTGATCTGTAACAAAAATATATAATCGTGAAAACAGGAATATGGACTTTGACCTGCAGTACAATGTCCAGTTGACCTGCTTCAATGAAGCAAGCTGAGCCCAATCAGTGACTGTTATTACTAACCTGCAGCAATATCAAACTCAGAAGCAAAAACAGGAATAGCCTATGGAGTTTTTACGAGAACAAATTATCTAGTGAAATCCCAAAGACGCAACAGGCTATTGTCATATTTGAAATGGTTTCCTATCTAAAATAATGAAATAGAACAGCAATTTCTCATACCAGGGCTTTGTTATAATTGATCCGATGCCCACACCATTCTGAGCATTTTCAAATTCAATTTCATATCAAATGGTTGGACTGGAAGCTGAATGACAGAAAGGAAGGACAGTATTGCCAGATGCTGATAAGTTTCCATCAGAAAAGTGAACACGGCTGAGATGGGATGGTATGAGCTGGGGTGGTTGGAAGCTCTAAATTGACACCCACCAAACGCCCAAAGGCTGGTAAAAATTCAGCTTGGCTGGTAGAAAATAAAACTTACCAGCAACTTTGACCAACTGGTGAGCAGGGGTGGAAAAGTAACTTATTACTTTTACTCAATATTGTACTTGAGTAGCTTTTATGAATACTTTGTACTTTTTAAGTATTTTTTTAAATTAATACTTTTACTTGTACTTGAGTACATTTTGACCCAAGTACTTTACTCAATTACACTGGAACCTGGCCTGAGTACTGAGTAAAAAAAAATGACTGAGAGACAAAATGCCATGCACAATAATGCCACAATCCGCCGGAAATGAAAGATTGTGCAGGATGGCACACAGCATTTCCACTATTTTACTATCTTGTATCAATGTATTGGATGATGGCTGGCGCCAAGCAAGAGATAGAGGTTATGGAGGACGATATTCAAGAAAAATAAACATGACATTCTCAAGAGGACAGCTAATTAAAAGTAACTAAGTACTTTTTACTCAAATTACATTTTAAGTGAAGTACTTTTTACTTTTACTTGAGTAGATTTTTAGATAGGTACTTTTACTTGTACTTGAGTAGAATTTAGGCAAAGTAAAGATACTTTTACTTGAGTACACATTTTCGGTACTCTTTCCACCTCTGCTGGTGAGTGTGAGTGTGTGTGTGTGTGTGTGTGTGTGTGGCCAGTAAGATTAACATCTACTAGTAATTTTGGCTCGTAATGAAAAAGTTGATTTAGAGCCCTGGTTGGAAAAGAGAAACATGTGTGTGTGTGTGTGTGTGTGTGTGTGTGTGTGTGTGTGTGTGTGTGTGTGTGTGTGTGTGTGTGTGTGTGTGTGTGTGTGTGTTCTCGTACACACCCTACCCCCACCCCTCACAGGTTTTTAAACCATACCCAGTACACCTGTTTGTTTTTGCACTTGAAAAAGGACGAAGGTTCGAAACGTCGTGCAAATAAATCACTGGGAGCATTAACAGTGTTGCGGACTTCCATCATTTACTTCAGTTACTTTATTTTGTCCAGCACCTGTACTACTGATCTGCGCGCATTCTCTACCTTCTTGTGTGTGTGTTCTACACATTACTCGAACAAATCCTGAAGATAATGCTGATGGACTGTGGAGAGCCTGGAGAATAAATACGTACATTTGAGCATATACAGTAGACTACCAAGGAAACAGGGGGGTAAAGTGGAGTTATTTTAATGGGATAATAACTGAGTAATAACAAAATATA